>NW_019943104.1:0-193370 GCF_002910315.2 Salvelinus sp. IW2-2015
AGTTGTTGTCCACAGAAGGCTCAAAAGAAAGACAAAGTGAGTTCCGTTTCTACTTTGTCTGACAAAGCTATGTTTGTTGACGACGTGTACCAGGATCTGCTCCAAAAAAAGGGATCTACCATAGAATTGTGCCAATCAGTTGAGAAATTGCACCTTGCGGTAGAGAAGTGCAGTGCAGAGAGATTCCCCCGTTTATTAGTTCTTAGTCAAAATAAACCAGAGACAATGTCCCATGTAAGTTTGGCTAAAAGTCTGGATTCAGACAAAACTAATTCTCAGGAAAATGTACAAGAATTTCAGGCCAATTCAAGTCTATCCACGGAGGCAAGAACCCCATCCCCAGTGGAATTGATCTCCAATGGGTCTGTGCACAGTGTAATGAATGCCCTCCTCTCAAAAGTCAAACAGAATTCGGTTGAATCAGTTTTGGAATTGCACCAGGCAGTAGAGGAGTTCAGTGCAGAGGTCCCAAGAGCCGTTGCTTTGTCTGTGGTTCAGGCAATCAGCACTGACAAAATGCCTGAGCCATCTCTCACCATCACTAAGGCTCAAGGAAAGACAACCAAAAACAGGCGAGAGAGATTCGATTTCCCTAGTTGTTGTCCACAGAAAGCGCACAAGAAAGCCAAAGTGAGTTCCGTTTCTACTTTGTCTGACAAAGCTAAGTTTGTTGACGACGTGTACCAGGATCTGCTCCAAAAAAAGGGATCAGTTGAGCAATTGCACCTTGCAGTAGATGAGTGGAGTACAGAAGTCCCCAAAGCCATTGCTTCGTCTGTGGCTAGAGTGATTAGCGTAGAACAAATGGCTGAGTCATCTCTTAACACTATTGCTCAAGGAAAGCAAACCAATAACAGGCAAGAGAGATCCTATTTCCCTAGCTTTTGTCTGCAGAAGAAGAAAAAGCAAAACAAAGCCGAACAGAGTTTCACTTCTACTTTGTCTAACAAAGCTAATTCCTCTTGTCCCCAAGAAGTCCTACCCCAAGTCTGTGGCAGTGCCTCCCCAAGTCTATGCAATACAACAGAAACTCAGTCCACAGCTACAGGAACTCCATCTACACCCGTGGTTTCCTTTTCCAGTGGGTCTGTGCATAGCTTGGTATGTGCACTCCTCTTGAAGATCCGGAAGAATGCCGATGGATCTCCTACTCAGTCAGAGCCAGAGCTGATTGAGAAAGCCCTGTCTGTCAGTGGATCTGTGTTGACGCTGTTGGCAGAGGTCAACGGAATGTCCGTTGATGAGGAATCATCTACCCCTATTCGGGCACCTCCTGATGAAGTAGTTGAAGCAGTGTACAAGGACCTGCTGCAGGAAAAGGGTTCTGCAATCGAATTGCACCAGGCAGTGGAGCAGTGCAGTGCAGAGGTCCCTAGAGTCATAGCCTGGTCTCTGGTAAAGGAGATAAGCACGACTCCCCCCAATGAATTCCTTGCTGCCCCAGCTTTCCTCCTCTCCTCTGTGCTGCTTCTCTCCGGACATCCAAGTAAGGTGATCTCATTATCTGGAAATTCCAAATCACTTGCCGCAGCAGCAAGTGATAGACTCCCTAAGGATGAGAGTCAGAAGAGGTTTGGCTTGTTGCCAAAGCTGCCTAAGACACATAAAATGCAGAAGATGCCAAAGTTGAAAGCGAAGGTATGGTTTGAAAGTCTTTGAATTAATAACACTTTATTTAGTTAAGCGTCTCTATTTTGACATTTTATGCTGTTTGTGTGAAACATCAGTTTTAATTGCTAGTGAATTACAATTATTGGGAATGATCAGAATTTCTGTTTCTGACAGTTTTGTGACTTGTGTTAACACTTTTCTATGACCTTCCAGAACAAAGTGGATCCACTGGCCATCTACCCCTCTTTTGATCTTCTGAGAGAGGATCCACTTGAGGACACTTATGATCATTCATAAGAGGATCTATTGGAAGGCACCTCTGATGATCATACAAACGGTAAATCGAAAAAAAATCGCAAACATATTTTTTTGTTGAATACACATCCTCTTGTCCATACCATTTTGAAGTGTTACTGTTGATGGGTATAGTGAGTCTGGGCCGATTTTAGCTCATGCACAGAATTGATTTATCTCATGAGTTTCGCTCACACATCTCAAGTCAGGATATGACACATGTTAACACCATAGATATGTCAGCAGCCTGTCACCATCTCACTACTCTGTAATATGTTGGGATGCTGAGCAAATTGGTTTTGAACTGTGGTGAAATGTTTTATGACAATGGGGTCCTAACTAACTCTCTCTAATTAGACTTACAGTGCAGCTGTCCTTTTACATCACCTCCCAACCCATTGGAGAAGAACTGACATTCTGGCTCTGGCACCAAAAGACAGTCTCTCTTCACTAGCATTGCCAGTGTCATCACCAAGGCCTTCACTAGAGCACTTCACCCAGTCATGACCAGGTCTAGGACCATCTGTAGTAGTAGTTAACTTGACCACCTGATAATTCAAGAGAGGATCCACTGGATCTTCGGACCTTATGATCATCCATCTTTGTTTAGATAAATTGGATTCTGAACTAACAAGTTTATCATTCCATTCTTTTCATTCTTATTTGAGGTTGGTAGCCACACAATTACATTTAGACTTTAGCTAGGTTTCCATCCAATTGGCGACAGATTTTCATGCAAATATTCTAAATTCTGCATTAAAAACAATGTGCGCATTTTTCCAACAGTGATGTTTTCATCAAATGACGTAGTGCACATAATACCTTTTGCGGTACTGTTAAATTCCCATGTGTCGAATAAGAAATACAAATTAAATGGATTTTCAACTCTGATGGTTTTCTCACAAAAAGAAATGTGCACTATGTAGCGAATGTTTCCACTCCGGTATTGGCACATGCACTCTAGCCAACAGCGTGCAGATACAAGATCTGTGCGCTGTCGGCTAGAGCGCAGATATAGCCTACATCAGTGGTTTCCAACCAGGGGTACTTGGCCTATCCAGAGGGTTCTTCAGAAGACTCATGAGACCATAGGCCTACTGGTAAAATTGCACAAGGGGTTACTTCTGGGCTACTCCAGGCAGAGCAAAATTCAGTTGGTGGTACAGTAATCAAAAAAAGGTTTGGAATCATTAGCCTACATGAGATTATTCTTATTTGTCAAGCGGCAGCAAAACATCATTGATCATGTCATCAGCATAAGACACTCAACATTTATTGGAAAGGAGAATCAAACTCATCACCTTGCACTTTCAATCTGTAGCATAATAAACTGCATGCTTTCCCTACAAGTCGTAGGTAGAGGACAACATGTCATCGTGTGACTCCAAGTTGACTTCGATACGATGGTTACTATATAATTTCTCGCATAATTCATTTTACAGACACAAAAAGATCCCACCTTGTCTAATGTATTTTGTTTTGTTGACATTTATAAAGAAGCCAAATGTTTCTCTCCATCTGTCCTGACATTTTATCCGACATGTACTTTCGTCGCATAAAAAGATTGGATGGAAACCTGCTTTATAACACTATCAAACTGCATCTCTGATTTCAGTTTTGGAGGATGCAGAGGCCTGTCACAGTTTAAAGCAATAGCTCCAGCCCTCATTTGACATGTTGCCGATTACTGAGATAGAGGCTTGATGGGACATCTTAAACAACCTTACTTGCTCCAATATGGCAAATTGAATTACACAATTCTTACATAGTTAACCATACAATGAGAAGTGATATCTGAGCGTATCGCCATTTATTTTGCTTACAGTTAAGTTGACATGGATCTGTAAAATACTGTGCCCATGAAAAGCATATGAAGACAAAGGACACCTGCTTATGTATTGCAAAGTTTAATAGTAAATGAAAAGTGTGCCTTTCCGCATATGGGGGGGGGGGTGTATTAGAATGGATGGGGAGGGCAGATGTCTTTGGTCCATACTTTGTGGTTGCTGTAAGGAGGGGGGGTGTATGAATTGGATGGAGGCAAGAGAAGGCACTTAAGTTTACAGTTTGGACTGGAAGAATTGGACTGAACTAGATTGTTAGTTCAGTCCATATGACTGAACTAGTTCAGGGGTAAACCATATGCTCAGCATGTATATAACATACAAAATGCCCCATGTGAGCGCAACAGAATTATAGCTATATATACACACACAGTAAAGAAAGAAAATGTAAAAGAAAAAAAGACAACATGCTACTCAATCTAGAATAGATTATCCAATTGGAAAACAATGAAGTAATTTTTTTATAGGCAGAGAACGAAAAAAGGAAATGTTTTTCTCTTTGGTGATCACCAGATAGTTGAGAATGTAGACAAAGCTGTGAATGGGAGTTCTTACACTTGGTAAAAGAGATGGACAGGCATAATTAATTCCCCATAGAGAATAACTCTAGCTTTTTGACAACTGTAAGAAATACTACATGTACATGCTTGAAGCTACCACAAGGTAACAACTAGCAATGTGTTGTGGAGAGAAAATGCAGTGCATGCATCTCCGCAATTGAAAGGTAGGCCTACTGTGCATTAGGATTACTGAAAATAGGCCTATATTTACAGTGCAGATCTGAGATTAGGAAAAATTTGCTGAAGGCAGGAAGCTCCTGGAATTGGCTACCAAGCCTTATGTGCTCAAGCACAGTTGCTGATACATGCCAATTGATCTACCCTGCTGTATACACTCTGCACTTCCCCAGAAGACTTTGTAAACCATTGAACAAACAAGAACTACATAATCTTTATGTTGATGTGCAATATAACAAAAATGAAGACATTTTCCTCATGGCCAAATTATACTCCTATGAAAAGAAGACTTAAGTACCTATGTTTATAACATATCTAAAACACAAAAGGTATTCCTATGGATAACTTTCTACCAGTAATATTGGAGGAGATGGGGGGGTTCTCTCAATTCTTCTACTCATCGGGTATGACCCTTTGGTACACAGAGGAAACAGCTGTATAACCTTATACACATGCCTTGCAGTTTGACACGACACCGCTCTGCTTTCGGTAAATGGTGAACCATACCAAGCCCCATTTCAAAAGAACATTATCAGGGGAAAAAGCAACATTATGCCTCCAGGCAGTGTACAAGGGGAAACAATCAGATATTTCTCCAGATTTTGTTAAGTTATTGTATACTTTACTAAGAATCTTAAATCAGTCCCAACTCAGTAGTCATAAAACTTATTCAAACTAAGATCGAAACAGCATTCACAAATTTGATCCGATTTTTTTCCTTCTCTAGGAAATGATCAAGAGGAAAGTTGACATATTAAAAAAGGACAGAAAGCTCCTAAAGCTCGCTTTTTAACATGTAAAAGATCACAAGAACGTGCACTGATGTTCGTGATGCAGGCATCTCTTCATTTCTAGAAAGGCAAAGTTGCACTGTGATACATGGCAAGCATGTCAAGTGTGTGCCGTTTATGGTCCTGTCTGAGATGCACTGAAAATAAGAATGAGAGTAGACCAAATAACACCTAAATATATGTACTTCTAACAAAGGGAAGTCCAAATTCAGACTAGATGTAGGGGTTCCTTTCTCATACCTGAGATTTGAGAAGTGGAATAATTCATAATTAAATATGTATGTAATAAAGAAATCGAGCCTTCTCCTTGGATTATACAATAACAATATAGAGAAGGACAGGACAACTATCCACTAAACTATTCTCATACATGTGAGGGAGGGAATAAACAACCGCCATCAGGCAACATCCAAAGTGATTACCTCTAGTTCTAATTATCAACTGATTCATTGTCCAGTTCAAGGAGTACATATTATTTACAGGCGCAACCAGTATTTATGGAAAGCTCTAAATGAATCTACATAAACGTATGTAGTGTTGATTGTATGCCATTGATGAAAGGCTTCCATACATACTAGCAAGCATGCCATAACATATGGAACTAAAATGGTGATGACTACAAAAAAAAGAAATAAGGCAACTAAAATATAAATGCCTTTTAGCAGTGCACAAAATGCATATAAATCACAGCAGTCTCTGTGCTGAACTCATCATCAGATAACACTGGCCTCTGAAGTAGCAAAATGCTGCTAGATCAACAGGCATGAGAAAATAGGTCTTATTAGCAGATTTTCAAGTTTGGTGGATGAATGGTTTTGCCTATGGGTGGCACTACTGCTCAATTGACAAAAAGATGTAAACTTGTATTCTATTCTTCATTGAGAGGAGTTAGTGGGGTGGAAGGGGCAGGGTATTGAGGGTGGAATGCCAGGGTTAGTAGGGGGTTTAACAAATGGGCCAGGTAGTTCCGGTGTCAGGGGCAGTGTGTCCGCGGAGGCCTTTGGGGCAGACCGTTATGAGAAGGCTGGTCTTGACGGTAAGAAGAGGATGGAGTGGAGTTGGAAGGGCCTCTTGTGGAGTTGGAGGATTGTGTGGCAGTGCTGGTAGGATGGCTGGGGCCGTCATCTTGGCCTTGGTTGCCCTGGTAGCCTTGGTAACCCTCGGAGCGGTAGCCTCCGCGATTGGTGTTCCTGTCGCGATAGGAGCCGCCATTATACCGCTGACCACCGGAGTAGTATCCCGGGCCCGCCGTATACCGCCTGTTGCCTTGGAAAGTCTGAAAGGTGCAGATTAAAATCACACTTAAAACACAAAGCAATCATATTATGTTTAATATTTTTACTCCTAAAGAAACACGACTGAAAACAGTTAGCAACTCCTTTAGTTGCATGTTTATGATTGCTTTGTGAGCTGACCGTTTTGTTTGGCTGGGTAGGGTGTCCTTCGAAGCTGGAGCCCTGGTGCTGAGACGGAGGTGGTGCTTCTAGGGACCCTGGGCCTGTGATGGACGAGGAGGTGGAACTACAGCGGGACCGGCTGGAGTAGCCTGTCTGAGGATGGTACACTGAAAGGAGAGGGCGTCACGAGGGCAGGTGTTACCATAGAGATACATAGTATTATTATACAAATATGTGTTCTATTTAATTCTGTGGGCGTTACTATCAAGACAATTGATTAATTACCCTCTAAATAGCAATGCAATACTGTATGATCACAGTGAGTTTCTGTAAGAGGAAAGACATCAAAGAAGAAAAAAGGAATGTACCTGATCCAAATCCTGTGACGCTTGTCTTCAGTGGTTCTAGCTCGAAAGTGAACTTCACAGCTTTTCCCAGGTCTTCATCATACTTACGTTCACTTACAAAGTGCTGGAAAAAGAGGAGACAAGACATACAGTATGTGGACACCCCTTTAAATGAGTGGATTCGGCTATTTCAGCCACACCCGTTGCTGACAGGTGTATTAAAATAGAGCACACAGCCATGCGATCTCCAGAGTTCCCAACTCTGCCACTGGCCTCTGGAGCACTGGAAACACGTTGGGGGTGCGTTCTCAGCCCTCTCCTGTACTCCCTTGTTCACCCATGACTGCGTGGCCATGCACGCCTCCAACTCAATCATCAAGTTTGCAGACGACACTACAGTGGTAGGCTTGATTACCAACAACGACGAGACGGCCTACAGGGAGGAGGTGAGGGCCCTCGGAGTGTGATGTCAGGAAAATAACCTCAAACTCAACAAAACAAAGGAGATGGACTTCAGAAAACAGCAGATGGAGCACCCCCCTATCCACATCGACGGGACAGTAGTGGAGAAGGTGGAACGTTTTAAGTTCCTTGGCGTACACATCACGGACAAACTGAAATGGTCCACCAACACAGACAGCGTGGTGAAGAAGGTGCAACAGCGCCTCTTCAACCTCAGGAGGCTGAAGAAATTTGGCTTGTCACCAAAACACTCACAAACTTTTACAGATGCACAATCGAGAGCATCCTGTCGGGCTGTATCACCGCCTGGTACGGCAACTGCTCCGCCCACAACCGTAAGGCTCTTCAGAGGGTAGTGAGGTCTGCACAACGCATCACCGGGAGCAAACTACGTGCCCTCCAGGACACCTACACCACCCGATGTCACAGGAAGGCCAAAAAGATCATCAAGGACAACCACCCGAGCCACTGCCTGTTCACAAATTTGGCTTGTCACCCAAAACACATATCATCCAGAAGGCGAGGTCAGTACAGGTGCAAAGCTGAGACCGAGAGACTGAAAACAGCTTCTATCTCAAGGCCATCAGACTGTTAAACAGCCATCACTAACATTGAGTGGCTGCTGCCAACATACTGACTCAAATCTCTAGCCACTTTAATAATGAAAAATGTATGTAATAAATGTATTACTAGCCACTTTATATGTTTACATACCCTACATTACTCATCTCATATGTATATACTGTACTCTATACCATCTACTGCATCTTGCCTATGCCATTCGGCCATCCATATATTTATATGTACATATTCTTATTCATTCCTTTACACTTGTGTGTATAAGGTAGTTACTGTGAAATTGTTAGATTACTTGTTAGATATTACTGCACGGTCGGAACTAAAAGCACAAGCATTTCGCTACACTCGTATTAACATCTGCTAACCATGTGTATGTGACCAATAAAATTTGATTTGATGAATCACACTTAACCATCTGGCAGTCTGATCTGGGTTTGGTGGATGCCAGGAGAACGCTGCCTGCCCAAATGCATAGTGCAAACTGTAAAGTTTGGTGGAGGAAGAATACTGGTCTAGGGCTATATTTCATGGTTCGGGCTAGGTCCCTTAGTTCCAGTGAAGTGAAATCTTAACCCTACAGTATACAATGACATTCTAGACGATTCTGTGGCAACCATTTGGGGAATGCCCATTCCTGTTTCAGCATGACAATGCCCCTGTGCACAAAGCGAGATCCATACAGAAATTATTTGTCGAGACCGGTGGAAGAACTTGACTGGCCTGCACAAAGCCCTGACCTCAACCCCATTTTACACCTTTGGAAATAATTGGAATGCTGACTGCGAGCCAGGCCTAATCGCCCAACATCAGATAGTGTTATTGCGGTAGTCAACTAACCTTTATGTCCGCTCGCAGCTCACTCAGTTGGTTCTCAGACATGGATGCTGATTGGTCAGTTAGCCTGCGGAGCTCCTCTGCTCTCTTTTGACGGCCATCCAAAATGGCCACTTAAACACAGATACACAATATCAGTCAACCGCTCACCAAATATTCAGACACCTTCAGTTGTACGGAGAGAAATCCACACAAGCAATACCATACTGAAACTTGGGACTAGCTATGTCCTCAACATGAGATGGTAAGACTATTAGTTGACTAGTTTTTACAAAATAAAATCATACAGAATACAACACTGCATCCCTAAATAACTCCACAGGCTTTTCCTGGTGCTGACCAATATCAGGACTGAGGGAAAAAGAAAAACCACAAAAAAACTCCCACAGAGGAACCATACTGTTTGTTTATCAGTTGCTAAGGAGAATCAAATGACAGAAAATACTTCTCTCCTCATGAGGTAAAAAGGGGAAGGGAAGAAAGTCTAATCCATTAACAGTAACACACATCTAAAGGAAGGTAAGAGATTAGGGCAGAATCTGGTACATTTGAAGGAATGTTGAGTTTCTGTTATGTCAAAGAACTGCTCTAGAGTTCCCTCGCTTCTTCCCTCAATTCCCCACACACCTAGACACAAAGAAAGCATTTAGTCTCCCTTGAAACCTGACACTATTCACTTTTTCCAAGCTCAGGACACACAACACTGTATTTGGAGGCAGTAAAGAATAAAGGGAGAATGGCCTACTTGTGGAAATATGCAGTCTTGCTCTGTCATGTTTCACTACATTGAAGACTGGTATGCCTAAGGCCAAAAATAACCTTGAGGACATACATTCGAAGAATTCTCATTGGTTACGTGTTAATTTATGAACTGGGAGAGAGTAGGTGACATCTATAGGTAGCCTATATGGAATGTCCTAACTGGGACAAAGGCTTTCAGAAAAAAATAGAAACATAGTAAGAATAGAAACAAAGTCTAATAAACACTGAGTGTACAAAACATTAAGAAGACCTTAATATTGATTGGCACCCCCCCTGCCCTCAGAACAGCCTCAATTAGTTGGGGCATGGACTCTGCAAGGTGTCAAAAGCATTCCACGGGAATTCATGACCCACGTTGACTACAACGCTTCCCACAGTT
The DNA here is from genome assembly GCF_002910315.2 of Salvelinus sp. IW2-2015. NCBI lineage: Eukaryota > Metazoa > Chordata > Actinopteri > Salmoniformes > Salmonidae > Salvelinus > Salvelinus sp. IW2-2015. The sequence continues at coordinate 10,038 of NW_019943104.1, forward strand.
GTGTCAAGTTGGCTGGATGTCCTTTGGGTGTGGACCATTCTTGATACACAAGGGAAACTGTTGAGCATGAAAATTCCAGCAGCTTTGCAGTTCTTGACACAAACCGGTGCGCCTGGCACTTACTACCATACCCTGTTCAAAGACACTTAAATCTTTTGTCTTACCAATTCACCCTCTGAATTACACAATCCATGTCTCAATTGTCTCATGGCTTAAAAATCCTTCTTTAACCTGTCTCTGAAGTGGATTTAACAAGTGCCATCAATAAGGGATCATAGCTTTCACCTGGTCAGTTTGTCATGGAAAGAGCAGGTGTTCTTAATGTTTTGTACACTGAGTGTACATTGAAGTCCAAATGCTAATTGAAAGGTGTTGTACTCACTGGCTTCTGCTTTGACTTTGTCCATCTCTGTCAACAGAGTAACCTCTCTGTCCATTAGACTAAGAGAGAGGTGGGGAGAAAGAGAGATATGAAATGACATGTTCTTTACTACGATAAGTTGACCATGATTATTTACATTTGTAAGATACTTTGATTTTGGCAATACTCACCATTTGTCAACTACGACAACACTGGTTAGCAATAGGCTAAATGTTACGCTGAAAGAGGTACTAGTGGTGGTTGCTGTAGTGCAGATGTGAGAGCAATGAACTGATTCAGTGATCAAATGCTTAAAAATAATGGAATTTGTGGTATGTTATATCCCACCATAACAAGTTAATATTCCAAATATTAACTACAACTTTACAAACTAATGTAGTGGAGTTAATGTTGGGAGATGTACCAGCTCTGGAGGTCAGCAAACGTCTGCTTCATGGTCTTAATAGAGGAGTCCATTTCATCCTTAACCAACACTCTGTATCGAGTAAGCGACACTGTGCATCTCTGCAGGTCCTTCACAGAGCGGTCAATGTTGGGCGCTGAGTGTCAAAGAACAGGGTTAGAGGTCACTTGTCTTAAACAAAGCATTACTAGAGCTGTCGTCATTAACACTCCAGTGCACACATCCTAGTTTTGTAAGATAATATACAGCTTAGGCACCTGGGACTACTAATCTACCATCGGACTGCAGGAAACCCATGGATTTGACAATATTCTGTATCAACAATAAAACACATTTGGCACTAACCAATCTTCTTGGCTCCAGAAAATCCCTGTTGGCTTTCATCAGTGGTGAGCACAGAGGAAGTGGATGATTGCTGGGAGTTGGTTCTGGGACGGAACTTGTTGCCACGGGGGGGCTGGTGATTCCTTCCTCCTTGAGCATGATGAGGGGTGGTGCTTGGGCCACTACAAAAAGAGTCTACTTCCACACCTTTAAGGAGAAAGACACTGTAGTGTGATATTTTCCGATGGGCAGGCATTGGCTTCAACTACAGAAGATAATCAAAAGTGTAGTATAGTCTCAACAAACCAAAGCTTGACTGATGGGTAAAATAAAGCCACTGAGACTGCTCTATAACAATACCTGTAATGTCCGACGTGGCAGGTTCAGATTCGAGCTCAGCTGCATCCAAGAAGGCAGAATCCAACTGCTCACTCAGAGAGTCTAATGAGTCTCCGTCCAACACAGAGCCATTGGCATGGAACCCATTCACTGCTTCTGTACTCTCAGTCTCCGAAGGCTGTGTGGTTTCGGCTGGAGCAGGCTCCTCTCCCGGAGGCTGTGGCTGGGGCTTGGGCTTCTTTTTCTTCTTGGGCTGGATGTTGTAGAATCAAAGTCAGACTCTAACCACTACAATAAAACCTTACACATCTTTGAGTTCATACATAACAAGCATATAAACTCTGCAAAAAAGAAACGTTCTGTCAACTGTGTTTATTTTCAGTAAACTTAACATGTGTAAATATTTGTATGAACACAAGATTCAACAACTGAGACAAACTGAACAAGTTCCACAGACATGTGACTAACAGAAATTGAATGTGTCCCTGAACAAAGGGGCCAAAATCAAAAGTAACAGTCAATGCAGCTGGTGGCCACACCAGATACTAAGTACTGCAGTGCATCTCCTCCTCATGACTGCACCAGATTTGCCAGTTCTTGCTGTGAGATGTTACCCCACTCTTCCACCAAGGCACCTGCAAGTTCCCGGACATTTCTGGGGGGGAATGGCCCTAGCCCTCACCCTCCAATCCAACAGGTCCCAGATTTGCTCAATGTGATTGAGATCCGGGCTCTTCGCTGGCCATGGCAGAACACTGACATTCCTGTCTTGCAGGAAATCACACACAAAACGAGCAGTATGGCTGGTGGCATTGTCATGCTGGAGGGTCATGTCAGGATGAGACGCAGGAAGGGGACCACATGAGGGAGGAGGATGTCTTCCCTGTAACGCACAGCGTTGAGATTGCCTCCAATGACAACAAGCTCAGTCCGATGATGCTGTGACACACCGCCCCAGACCATGACGGACCCTCCACCTCCAAATCGATCCCGCTCCAGAGTACAGGCCTCGGTGTAATGCTCATTCCTCCGACGATAAACGCGAATCCGACCATCACCCCCGGTAAGACAAAACTCGTCAGTGAAGAGAACTTTTTGACAGTCCTGTCTGGTCCAGCGACGGTGGGTTTGTGCCCATAGGCGACGTTGTTGCCGGTGATGTCTGGTGAGGACYTGCCTTACAACAGGCCTACAAGCCCTCAGTCCAGCCTCTCTCAGCCTATTGCAGACAGTCTGAGCACTGATGGAGGGATTGTGCGTTCCTGGTCTAACTCAGGCAGTTGTTGTTGCCATCCTGTACCTGTCCCGCAGGTGTGATGTTTGAATGTACCGATCCTGTGCAGGTGTTGTTACACACGGTCTGCCACTGCGAGGACGATCAGCTGTCCGTCCTGTCTCCCTGTAGCGCTGTCTCAGGCATCTCACAGTACGGACAATTACATTTATTGCCCTGGCCACATCTGCAGTCCTCATGCCTCCTGCCAGCATGCCTAAGGCACATTCACGCAGATGAGCAGGGACCCTGGGCATCTTTCTTTTGGTGTTTTTCAAAGTCAGTAGAAATGCCTCTTTAGTGTCCTATGTTTTTATAACTGTGACCTTAATTGCCTACCATCTGTAAGCTGTTAGTGTCTTAACGACCGTTCCACAGGTGCATGTTCATTAATTGTTTATGGTTCAATGAACAAGCATGGGAAACAGTATTTAAACTCTTTACAATGAAGATCTGTGAAGTTATTTGTTTTTTTACGAATTATCTTTGAAAGACAGGGTACTGAAGATGGGACGTTTCTTTTTTTGCTGAGTTTAGCTATGGTTGAGCAGAATGTAGGTCCTCATGACACAGACACCAGATATGTTCAGCTAGAGCTGCTGACTTCAAAGCAAAATGGGCGATAGGTGAAACAACAAAACAGATTATCTGGGACGGATGTTGAAAATTTGTGTGAGCTAGAAACTCTATAGTGAAATGCAGCCGATGATTGTTTGTTCAATGTTTTTTTACTCATCTCTATCCAAATAAACTAAACATACATTTCCTTTGACTAGCATTTAGAGTTCAAAGTTAAGTGGATTTAAAGTAAGTGTTTTTTTGCTCAAAGTCTGGATTGGTCTGTCACGAAGTATATCCTTTGAACTTGTTTTAAAAAAGTGTTGTCTCATAATCCTGTGAGGGACAGGCCATACTTAAAATGTCATGACACATAATACATTTCATTCATACTCATGTGGTCCTTTCATACAGAATGCAATACCCTGAAGTAAAGGACAAAGTTAACAAGGTTACCTTCTTTTTACCAGTTACATTCCACTCCTTCAAGATTTCAATGGCACTACCTGAAGGGAAAATGAAGTAATTGTGAGTTAAGAAGAATGCTCTCTTTCCATAACAGCCTTGACCTCGTTCATGACATGCAATGTTTCAGATTATCGAGGTTTAAATACTCATTAAAAAAAAGATCACTATGGCATTCCCATACCTTCTAGGAAAGCCTGGACGGCCTTATCAACGCAGTTCTCAAAGTGCTGCAACACCAGAACTATCTCATTGTTGCTTTTGTTGGGAACAACGGCCCTGACGGCACTAATCTGTGAAGAGAACGAATAAGAGAGGCAAATTAAGGAAAATAAGGAAAATAAGGAAAATATTTAGCATAGTGATACATATCCCAGGGCCCTGGGGCCTCATTTCTAAATGTTGCGTTTTTACAACATACCATACAACATGTGTGTGCCAGTTTACACAGAAGTTGGCATTTATAAAATCTGAATTTGCCGTGAGAATGAGCTTAATTTTGTGCAAACTTTAGACCATGCGTACACACTATATCTAGTGGTTGTATTGCAGGTAAAATAATTAGACTTAAGAATTTATTTCCTATTTTATAGGAAGAATAAATTCCTCACCTTTTCTGTCCGTGATGGGTTCATATTTCCGAAGTAGCCATAGGCCTACGTCAAATTACCATACACATCTCTCGTTTAATTGGGCCTAGTAAATACATCTACCCTCATAGATATCCTAACCAACCTGCCCTCCAAATACACCTCTGCTGTCTTCAACCAGGATCTCAGCGATCACTGCCTGCGTCCGTAATGGGTCTGCGGTCAAACGACCACCCCTCACTGTCAAACACTCCCTAAGACACTGCAGCGAGCAGGCCTTTCTAATCGACCTGGCCCGGGTATCCTGGAATGACATTGACCTCATTCCGTCAGTAGAGAATGCCTGGTTATTCTTTAAAAGTGCTTTCCTCATCATCTTAAATAAGCATGCCCCATTCAAAAAATATAGAACCAGGAACAGATATAGCCCTTGGTTCACTCCAGACCTGACTGCCCTTGACCAGCACAAAAACAGCCTGTGGCGTACTGCATTAGCATCGAATAGCCCCTGGGATATGCAACTTTTCAGGGAAGTTAGGAACCAATATACACAGGCAGTTAGGAAAGCAAAGGCTAGCTTTTTCAAACAGAAAATTGCATCCTGTAGCACAAACTCCAAAAGGTTCTGGGACACTAAAGTCCATGGAGAGTAAGAGCACCTCCTCCCAGCTGCCCACTGCACTGAGGCTGGGAAACACGGTCACCACCGATAAATCCACGACAATTGAGAACTTCAATAAGCATTTTTCTACAGCTGGCCATGCTTTCCACCTGGCTACCCCTACCCCGGTCAACAGCCCTGCACCCCCCACAGCAACTTGCGCAAGCCTCCCCCATTTCTCCTTCACCCAAATCCAGATAGCTGATGTTCTGAAAGAGCTGCAAAATCTGGACCCCTACAAATCAGCCGTCTCTTTCTAAAATTATCAGCCGAAATTGTTGCAACCCCTATTACTAGCCTGTTCAACCTCTCTTTCGTATCGTCTGAGATCCCCAAAGATTGGAAAGCTGCCGCGGTCATCCCCATCTTCAAAGAGGGAGACACTCTAGACCCAAACTGCTACAGACCTATATCTATCCTACCCTGCCTTTCTAAGGTCTTCGTAAGCCAAGTTAACAAACAGATCACCGACCATTTCGAATCCCACCGTACCTTCTCCGCTATGCAATCTGGTTTCCGAGCTGGACATGGGTGCACTTCAGCCACGCTCAAGGTCCTAAACGATATGATAACCGCTATCGATAAGAGACAATACTGTGCAGCTGTATTCATCGACTTGGCCAAGGCTTTCGACTCTGTCAATCACCACATTCTTATCGGCAGACTCAACAGCCTTGGTTTCTCAAATGACTGCCTCGCCTGGTTCACCAACTACTTCTCAGACAGAGTTCAGTGTGTCAAATCGGAGGGCCTGTTGTCCGGACCTCTGGCAGTCTCTATAGGGGTGCCACAGGGTTCAATTCTCAGGCCGACTCTTTTCTCTGTATACATCAATGATGTTGCTCTTGCTGCTGGTGATTCTCTGATCCACCTCTACGCAGACGACACCATTCTGTATACTTCTGGCCATTCTTTGGACACTGTGTTAACTAACCTCCAGGCGAGCTTCAATGCCATACAACTCTCCTTCCGTGGCCTCCAACTGCTCTTAAATGCATGGAAAACGAAATGCATGCTCTTCAACCGATCACTGCCCACACCTGCCTGCCTGTCCAGCATCACTACTCTAGAGGTTTCCGACTAAGAATATGTGGACAACTACAAATACCAATATGTCTGGTTAGACTGTAAACTCTCCTTCCAGACTCACATTAAGCATCTCCAATCCAAAATTAAATCTAGAATCGGCTTCCTATTTCGCAACAAAGCATCCTTCACTCATGCTGCCAAACATACCCTCGTAAAACTGACTATCCTACCAATCCTTGACTTCAGAGATGTCAGTTACACAATAGCCTCCAACACTCTACTCACCAAATTGAATACAGTCTATCACAGTGCCATCCGTTTTGCCACCAAAGCCCCATATACTACCCACCACTGCAACCTGTATGCTCTCGTTGGCTGGCCATCGCTTCATATTCGTCGCCAAACCCACTGGCTCCAGGTCATCTATAAGTCTTTGCTAGGTAAAGTCCCGCCTTATCTCAGCTCACTGGTCACCATAGCAGCACCCACCCGTAGCACGCGCTCCAACAGGTATATTTCACTGGTCACCCACAAAGCCAATTCCTCCTTTGGCCGCCTTTCCTTACGGTTCTCTGCGGCCAATGACTGGACCGAACTGCAAAAATTACTGAAGCTGGAGACTCATATCTCCCTCACTAACTTTAAGCACCAGCTGTTAGAGCAGCTTACAGCTTACAGCACATAGCCCATCCAACTACCTCATCCCCATACTGTATTTATTTTGCTCCTTTGCACCCCTCTCTACTTGCACATCTATCACGCCAGTGTTTAATTGCTATATTGTAATTATTTCGCCACTATGGCCTATTTATTGCCTACCTACCTCATTTGCACACACTGACTTTTCTATTGTATTATTGACTGTATGTTTGTTTATTCCATGTGTAACTCTGTGGTGTTGTTTGTGTCGCACTGCTTTGCTTTATCTTGGCCAGGTCGCAGTTGTAAATGAGAACTTGTTCTCACCTAGCCTACCTGGTTAAATAAAGGTGAAAAAAAAAAGATAGGCTACATGCATTTTAAATTTTGCTGTATGCGAGCCCATAGGCAGTGTGGGTTATATAGGCTACACAGTCTAATTAAATAGACAGTTGATATTTTATATTGAAGTATGTACGCGACTACTGCAATTATTAATTTTTTGGAGTAGCCTAGACTATGTTTCAGAATTCGCAGGCAGTACAGCATATTTTAGGTTGGGGGGAAAAGTTGACGCAAAACATGTTCAAACATTCTGCTGACAGGTCGACAACAATTAGTTTCTGAAAGAAAAAACAAAGGCTATCACATTCCTTTGCCAAATACAGCATAAGTTACTGCAAACAATTACACTGGTAGCGTATGTAAAATATTTGACAATATGGGTAGACTATAATATTGCTGTTCGATAGGAGCACAGAGTGCGACATCATAGCCTATTTAATCTCTAAGCCTATACCAAGCAGGAGATTGTGTTTCTATCTAAAATATTGAACAACAATTCGTCTTTTGCATAAATGTGTGGGCTGTAGCAGTGTTTCCGCTGCAGTCATTTAACTGTGGCACTGCGTCACGGACGAAATCATTGCCACAACGGGAAAAAAATATCAAACAATATTTCTGTCGAGGCGAACTTTGAAGATGCTATAACAGTCGACATTTACTTTTCCTCTGCAAACAAAACAAGTAATGAATAGAAAAAAATTGACAACCCCATAGTAGAACAGTATCTATAGTGAACTAAAATATAAATGCAACAATTTTACTGAGTTACAGTTCATATAAGGAAATCAGTCAATTGAAATGAWTTCATTTAGGCCTTAATCTATGGATTTCACATGACTGAGCAGGGGGTGCCTGGGAGGGCATAGGCCCAGCCACTGGGGAGCCAGGCCCAGCCAATCAGAATGAGTTTTCCCCCACAAAAGGTCTTTATTACAGACAGAAATACTCCTCAGTTTCATCAGCTGTCTGAATGGCTGGTCTCAGACGATCCCGCAGGTGAAGAAGCCGGATGTGGAGGTCCTGGCCTGGCGTGGTTACACATGGTGTGCAGTTGTGAGGCCGGTTGGACGTACTGCCAAATTCTCTAAAACGATATTGGAAGCGGCTTATGGTAGAGAAATCAACATTCAATTCTCTGGTAACAGCTCTGGTGAACATTCCTGCAGTCAGAGCCGGTCCTGACCTCCCTGGGGCCCTAAGCAAAACCGGTGAGCCGTGGTAACCATTTGCATTGCTGTTCCCACATGCTTCAAGAGGGCGACCATTATTGTTCCTGTTCTCAAGAAAGCTAAGGTAACTGAGCTAAACGACTATCGCCCCGTAGCACTCACTTCCGTCATCATGAAGTGCTTTGAGAGACTAGTCAAGGATCATATCACCTCAACCCTACAGGACACCATAGACCCACTCCAATTTGCTTACCGCCCCAATAGGTCCACAGACGACGCAATCACACTGCCCTAACCCATCTGGACAAGAGGAATACCTATGTAAGAACGCTGTTCATCGACTACAGCTCAGCATTTAACACCATAGTACCCTCGAAACTTGTCATTAAGCTCGAGACACTGGGTTTCGACCCCGCCCTGTGCAACTGGGTCCTGGACTTTCTTACGGGCCGCCCCCAGGTGGTGAGGGTAGAAAACAACATCTCCACCCTGCTGATTCTCAACACTGGGGCCCCACAAGGGTGCGTTCTCAGCCCTCTCCTGTACTCCCTGTTCACCCATGACTGCGTGGCCATGCACGCCTCCAACTCAATCATCAAGTTTGCAGATTACACTACAGTGGTAGGCTGGATTACCAACAACGACGAGACGGCCTACAGGGAGGAGGTGAGGGCCCTCGGAGTGTGGTGTCAGGAAAATAACCTCACACTCAACGTCAACAAAACAAGATGATCGTGGACTTCAGGAAACAGCAGACAGTAGTGGAGAAGGTGGAAAGTTTTAAGTTCCTCGGCGTACACATCACGGACAAACTGAAATGGTCCACCCACACAGACATCATGGTAGAAGGCGCAACAGCGCCTCTTCAACCTCAGGAGGCTGAAGAAATTTGGCTTGTCACCAAAAACACTCAAACTTTTACAGATGCACAATCGAGAGAATCCATCGAGTATCACCACCTGGTATGGCAACTGCTCCGCCCACAACCAGAAGGCCCTCCAGAACCGGAAGGCTCTCCAGAGGGTAGTGAGGTCTGCACAATGCATCACTGGGGGCAAACTACCTGCCCTCCAGGACACCTACAGCACCCGATGTCACAGGAAGGCCAAAAAGATCATCAAGGACAACAACCACCCGAGCCACTGCCTGTTCACCCCGCTATCATCCAGAAGGCGAGGTTAGTACAGGTGCATCAAAGCTGGGACCGAGAGACTGAAAACAGCTTCTATCTCAAGGCCATCAGACTGTTAAACAGCCATCACTAACATTGAGTGGCTGCTGCCAACATACTGACTCAATCTCTAGCCACTTTATAATAAAAATTGATGTAATAAACGTTATATTTATATGTACATATTCTTATCATTTCCTTTACTTGTAAGGTAGTTGTTGTGAAATTGTTAGATGACAAGCATTTCGCTACACTTGCATTAACATCTGCTAACATGTGTATGTGACCAATAAAATTTGATTGACACACCTGACACCCAGTGCTCCCATACAATCCTCCCTCCTTTAAAACAGTTGCTCCATCTGTCAGTCTAAGAATAAGTAAACCGAGAATGAGGTATAACACACAATATTTATTGAATAGAAATATTCTATAGAATCTTAAGTGAATATTAACATAAATAAGAAATTGTAGAAAATAATCAAATAAAACGTTGAGCTTTGGTCTGCTGCCTGGTAATTAGTCCAGTCCTCACAATATTACACAATTAGCTTGTCTATACAATGTAAACATAACCCTATAGGCTATGGCTGCAGCTATACCTCTCAAAATAGTCAAATAAAACCTATGCAGTGGGGCAAAAAAGTATTTAGTCAGCCACCAATTGTGCAAGTCTCCCACTTAAAGATGAGAGAGGCCGTCATTTCATCATAGGTACACTTCAACTATGACAGACAAAATGAGAAAAAAAAATCCAGAAAATCACATTGTAGGATTTTTAATTAATTAATTTGCAAATTATGGTGGAAAATAAGTATTTGGTCAATAACAAAAGTTTCTCAATATTTGTTATATACCCTTTGTTGGCAATGACAGAGGTCAAACTTTTTCTGGAAGTCTTCACAAGGTTTTCACACACTGTGCTGGTATTTTGGCCCATTCCTCCATGCAGATGTCCTCTAAAGCAGTGATGTTTTGGGCTGTGCTGGGCAACACAGACTTTCAACTCACTCCAAAGATTTTCTATGGGGTTGAGATCTGGAGACTGGCTAGCCATCCAGACCTTGAATGCTTCTTACGGAGCCACTCCTTCGTTGCCCGGGCGGTGTGTTTGGATTATTGTCATGCTGAAAGACCCAGCCACGTTTCATCTTCAATCCCTTGCTGATGGAAGGAGGTTTCACTCAATCTCACGATACAGGCCCCATTCATTCTTTCCTTTACACGGATCAGTCGTCCTGGTCCTTTGCAGAAAAACAGCCCCAAAGCATGATGTTTCACCCCCATGCTTCACAGTAGGTATGTGTTCTTTTGGATGCAACTCAGCATTCTTTGTCCTCCAAACACAACGAGTTGAGCTTTTACCAAAAAGTATATTTTGGTTTCATCTGACCATATGACATTCTCCCAATCTTCTTCTGGATCATCCAAATGATCTCTAGCAAACTTCAGACGGGCCTGACATGTACTGGCTTAAGCAGGGGGACACGCTGGCACTGCAGGATTTGAGTCCCTGGCGGCTTAGTGTGGTTACTGATGGTAGGCTTTGTTACTTTGGTCCCAGCTCTCTGCAGGTCATTCACTAGGTCCCCCTGTGTGGTTCTGGGATTTTTGCTCACGTTCTTGTGAAGATCTTGCATGGAGCCCCAGATCGAGGGAGATTATCAGTGGTCTTGTATGTCTCCATTTCTAATAATTGCTCCCACAGTTGATTTCTTCAAACCAAGCTGCTTACCTATTGCAGATTTAGTCTTCCCAGCCTGGTGCAGTCTACAATTTTTGTTCTCGGTGTCCTTTGACCGCTCTTTGGTCTTGGCCATAGTGGAGTTTGAGTGTGACTGTTTGAGGTTGTGGACAGGCTCTTTTATCTGACAACAAGTTCAACAGGTGCCATTAATACAAGGTAACGAAGTGGAGGCACGAGGAGCCTTTAAAGAGAAGTGTACAGGGTCTGTGAGAGCCAGAAATCTTGCTTGTTTGTAGGTGACCAAATACTTATTTTCCACCATAATTTGCAAATAAATTCATTAAAAATCCTACAATGTGATTTTCTGGATTTTTTTTTCTAATTTTGTCTGTCATAGTTGAAGTGTACCTATGATGAAAATTACAGGCCTCTCTCATCTTTTTAAATGGGAGAACATGCACAATTGGTGGCTGACTAAATACTTTTTTGCCCCACTGTACGTTGGTGTGATAAACTTTGGTTTTCAGCATCAGCACCAGTCTATTTGGACTGTCTGGAAGAAATTGAGAAAGTATGTCACAGTTAAGCAGTCATTTACACAAATGCACTTCTGCCATACAATCTTAAAATGTTACTAAGTTTGTAAACATTTGAATGTTTGAATTTAAATCTTACCATCAAAATATTCCTCTTCTCCACTGAGGCAAAATCATCAATGTCGTCATCATAGGACATGCGTTTCCCCACGTCATTATTTATACTCACGATGGCCAGACCACTCAAACGTTCCTGTGACATGGAAGACCTCAGGAAGCTTTTGATGAGCTTTTCAAAATGAAAGCACCTCTCTGCCAATGCTACTGTTACTGGTAGGGTGACTGCAATTCTTAGGGCTATCCAAAGGTTAGGAAAGAGTTCCTCCGGGTTTTTCTCACAGAGTAAGGAAAGCGGCTCAAAAGGCAGTCATCTTATCTGATGGCAGATCAGGTAAATTCTGAATCTTGTGTGCCAGATTCATTCCACTGATGTCACAGTCATCTCTGAAGGTTAGAGTGTTTTCAACTTCCATGTAGTGGGCCTTTAAAAGACTCCCTGGACATCTGAGAGGCAGTGCAGCACTCCATATTTGGTTTTCACCTGGTTGAGTGTTTCAAATCTCTCATCCATGGATATCACAGCAGAGTCGACCACAATGTTGAAGTAGTTGACCTCAAGGTTTTTCAGTGCATCAGTCACTGGTTCATTAGGAGCTACATAGCTGAAATGCCTCCTGCTGTTTCTCAGTCTCTTCTCTTTCAGAACAGCCTCCACATGTATTTCTTCACAATGCTTTTGGCTGTTGTCTGGGCCTGAGAGAATCCAGTTTCCCGGTATGTAGTGAGGAAGGCCTTTGCATTTGAGATTAAATTCACTGCGATATTCAACTGCATTGAGGCGGATTGGAGGAGCTTGTTCACCTTGTTTGTCATTGTCAGTATCTCGCACCATACGACACAGCAAATCAAGAAGCCGTAGGACCCAAGTTCCTCTGTAAGTGCTTCTGCCTCCACTTTGGCCACAGGATCGTTGATCGTCTGTCTGGCTTCCAGTAATGCCTCCCGAACCTCTGAAGCCTGATACCTGATTGCATGAACACTTTGGAGCCTACTCTCCCATCTTGTGTCACTCCATGACCTCAAGGTTATGTTCACGTGCTTCTTCATAACAATCCATCTTTGTGTGGCAGCTGAAAAGAAGGTGAAGAGCGTTTGCACATGCCCAAAAACCCAACTGCATCTTTTAAAGATTTGGCAGCATCTGCAATGACAAGGTTTAGAGTAGGTGCTCCATATGAGACAAACACAGATCTGGGATTTTTTTTCAGCAGTCTGGCTTGTACTCCTTGGTGCTTACCCTTCATGTTGGCCCCATTATCATAAGCTTGTCCTCTGCAATCTTCAAATGGAATCTTGAGCTCGTTCAGCTTATCTAAGACAACAGTGGACAGATTGAAGCCTGTTGTAACCTCAACATGCACAAAGCCAAGGAAGTGCTCCTTGATCTCTGGCTTTCCCTTTAAAGCCACGCTTCTCAGAATAATGGACATTTGCTCCTGGTGACTAATGTCAGGTGTACAGTCCAAGATAATGGAGAAGTACTTGGAGTCTCTTACTTGAGTCACTATTGCTTCCAGAATATTGTCACTCACAATCTGTATCAGCTCATTCTGTGTGTGCCTCCCAAGGTAATGAGCATGTGTCTCTCTATCTTTAATTTTGCTGAGATGATTTTCCATAACGGGGTCAAATTTGACCAGTAATTCAACCTCTTTTAGGAAGTTTCCATTATCTGGTTGGAAGAGTTTGTCTGATGAACCCCTGACTGCTAGGTTTCTTTCAGCCAGAGACTGGGTGATACTTATTAAATGTGTAAGGACATCCCGCAATTCCTTTCTTTCAGCCTCAAATGGTCATTGGTATCTGGTCAAGAGTCTGTCCCCGACTTAGGCGCAGATCAAGTTCTCTCCACTCAATAATATTGTTTGTGTGTTCAGGACTACCCTCATGGTGTTTCAGAAAGGCGTTGATATTTGACCAGTCATTCACGTCTTCCTTTATTATTTTGTAGTCTTTTGTTGAAAAGAGCTTACAGCAAAAACAATACACAGTGTTGTTTTTGATTGAGTATGAAAGCCAGCTCCTGGTAATCTTTTCCCCATTTGACAGCTGTCTCTGTAATACGCCTGAATGGAAACCTCTTCTAGACTTGTCTTTACGGTAAGAAAAATCCAGTCCTGGTTTGAATGGACCCAACTCAGTCTAACTCAGTCCTCATAAAGTCTTAAGATTGGGGCCAATCTGCTGGGTCATTTGGTGGAGCAGCAACTGTTCTATTAGGGTCTGAGTTGCTTGTATCTGGTGCTGGCTGTACACCTCTATTTGTGCTAGTACTGGCTAAGGCTGCCTGTAATTCACCTGGGTCTGTGTTAGTACTTGCTGAAGCCATCTGTACTGGGTCTGTGTTAGTATTTGCTGAAGCCAGCTGTACTGGGTCTGTGTCAGTACTTGCTGGGTCTGTGTTAGTACTTGCTTAAGCTGCCAGTACTGGGTCTGTGTTAGTACTTGCTGGGTCTGTGTTAGTACTTGCTGAAGCTGCCAGTACTGGGTCTGTGTTAGTACTTGCTAAAGCTGCCAGTACTGGGTCTGTGTTAGTACTTGCTGACACTGGATGTGGATCAACTGAGTCTGTGCTTGTACTGGCTGATGATCCAGCATCTCCTCTACTGACAAACTTAAGCACAGCACCTGTACATTATCGATAACAATATTATTCATTTTATCAGCTGCATCAAGCCCATTCAAACTGGCACCCCCAGATTTCCATTTATACATTTTCAAATATACAATACTATGGCTTGGCTGAATACTTGGTTATTATTTACTGAGAGATGTGCATCCATATTGCCCAGTATGCCCAGCTAATCAACATTTTAAATTCAATATATAAATCAATAGTCAATGTCAATCCATTGCTTTCCATCTTGCATTAGTCCAGAGTTGTAACTAAACCTTGACTGAGAGACTAGATAATCATTGTCTTGTTTTAAAATGACATGCGCGTATGAGGAGTGCCATCACACCTATATATTGTCTGGACTGGTGTCCACAGAGGTTGCTGCTGGAAAGCGCAAGTTTCATTTCGTGCATTCACATATTAACGCATGTTCACGTGCAACGCGGTTATCTTTTCCCAGCTGCAGTTTATAAACACCGTATGTAATAAATAGTTGTATTTCACTCTCACTTTTGTCAGGCACAAAGTCACAGAACACAGCCCTGGAAGTGGCTGGAAAGCAAGCAAGACAGACTAAGTGATGCATTGCCCAGTTAGGTTAGCAAGACAGACTAGAGAGATGCACTGCAAGCTAGCACATCAACTTAACATTACTTTTATTTGCTGACATCAAACTTGGAGAGGAGAGAACACAGGTTTACCTGATTGCTGTTCCCGCAATTCTCTCATGGTATTTTCTTTCTTTCTCTTTTCGTTACCAGAAGGATAGTTCCGCTTCATCCTGTCATCCAAGTTGTAAACATTGACACCCGCTTTGACACGAGGAGGAGGCGTGGCCCTTGCTTAATTTGCGGGGCCCTATGCAACTTGCGTAGTGAGCATATAGGGCCGCCCGGCTATGCCTGCAGTCAGCATGCCAATTGCCTGCTCCCTCAAAACTTGAGACATCTGTGGCATTTTGCTGTGACAAAACAGCACGTGGCATTTTATTGTCCCAAACACAAGGTGCACTTGTGTATTGATCATGCTGTTTAATCAGCTTCTTGATATGCTACACCTGTCAGGTGGATGGATTATCTTGCCAAGGAGAAATGTTCACTGACAGGGACGTAAACAAATTTGTGCACAACTTTTTGTTTGCATGGAACATTTCTAGCATCTTTTATTTCAGCTTATGAAACCAACACTTTACATGTTGCGTTTATATTTTTGTTCAGAATATTTACCTAGTTGGCTTGTTGTTGTGTGATCTATGCGAGATAAATATTCCTCAATTATATTCCTAAAATATTCCTTAAATTTAAGAGCACCATAGGAAACATGCATTCTGACAAGCAGTCAATGCACAACAATTCTTGTAATCACTGGGAAAACAGCAGTTTTAATGGCCTTTGTTAAGAGGCAGTGGTGGAAAAAGTACCCAATTGTCATACTTGAGTTAAAGTAATACGATAACTTAATAGAAAATGACTCAAGTAAAAGTCAGTCATCCAGTAAAATACTACTTGTGTAAAAGTATTTGGTTTTAAATATACTTAAGTATCAAAAGTTATATTAAGCAAACTAGACGGCACCATTTTCTTGCTTATTTATTAGCCTGGGCACACTACAACAATCAGACATCATTTACAAAACGAAGCATGTGTTTAGTGAGTCCGCCAGATCAGAGGTAGTAGGGATGACCAGGCATGTTCTCTTGATAAGTGTGTGAATTGGACCATTTTCAAAATGTAACAAGTAAATTTGGGTGTCAGGGAAAAATGTATGGAGTGAAAACTACATTATTTTCTTTAGGAATGTTGTAGTCAAATATAAATACAAAAGTACAGATACTGCAAAACAATTGCTTAGTATTTTTACACCACTGAAAACAGAGCTCTCTCAGCTTTTCTCCTAAATATGCGTGACCTACACCATTTTAAACCAAGAGTTTTTAGCAGTTTCATGATTAAGCAGGTTACCAATTTTCCCTGAGTGCATAGGGAAGAGTAGTGCTAAATGTAACATGGGTCAATTGTAGAGGTCGACCGATTAATCGGAATGGCCGATTAAATCGGGGCCGATTTCAGGTTTTCATAACAATCGGAAATCGGTATTTTTGGGGGCCGATTTTTTTTTTACACCTTTATTTAATCTTTATTTAACTAGGCAAGTCAGTTAAGAACACATTCTTATTTTCAATGACGGCCTAGGAACGTTCTGCCTCGACAGATTATTAACCTTGTCAGCTCGGGGGATCCAATCTTGCAACCTTACAGTTAACTAGTCCAATGCTCTAACACCTGATTACATTGCACTCCACGAGGAGCCTGCCTGTTAGCGAATGCAGTAAGCTAAGGTAAGTTGCTAGCTAGCATTAAACTTATCTTATAAAAAACAATCAATCAATGACTATCATTGCGCCAATGTGTACTTAACCATAAACATCAATGCCTTTCTTAAAATCAATACACAAGTATATATTTTTAAACCTGCATATTTAGCTAAAAGAAATCCAGGTTAGCAGGCAATATTAACCAGGTGAAATTGTGTCATTTCTCTTGCGTTCATTGCACGCAGAGTCAGGGTATATGCAACAGTTTGGGCCGCCTGGCTCTTTGCGAACTAATTTGCCAGAATTTTACGTAATTAGGACATAACATTGAAGGTTGTGCAATGTAACAGGAATATTTAGACTCATGGATGCCACCCGTTAGATAAAATACGGAATAAACATTTTGTTTTCGAGGTGATAGTTTCCGGATTAGTCAAAGGTATATGGTTTAGAGAGAAATAGTCGACGCGTTATAATTCCTGTAATAACTTGCAAGGGGTTCCTTCGTTATTTTACCGTTCATGTCTTCCATAGAGAATGTCTTGATCTACTTCAAATAAGGTCTGTGTTTTGTGCAGGCTTAAACCGCTTCGACGTTTTGATACCCGTGTAAATCTCACTAGGATAATGTAACGTTTGTCAACATATTTTCATAAATCCACTCTACAGAAAAAATGATCTTTGCTTATATTTAGCCAATATTGATCAGAGTTACCTTGTCCTATGGATATCTACACAGTTATAAAATTGGCACGGTGGTGTAAGCCTACACGAAACACAGACCTTATTTTAAAGTGAATCTAAAAATATCCTATGGAATAAATGAAGGAACCGCTTTTCAGATTTTGCTAAAAGGTGTCATGGGAATTATGACTCGCACTTTGGTCGTCAATTCTTACCATGCCCATTATTGAAATAGGATTTCCTGCATATAGAAATTACAGTTTTTGTTTTCAACATTCATCACAGGTAACTTAAACTATTTTTATTCAAACAGTTGAGGATTTGTCTCCTAAGCAGACTCTTCAGTATCATTGTCACTTCGGGGCTGTGTGTGTGTGTGTGTGTGTATTTATGTATTATATTAAGTTAAAATAAAAGTGTTCATTGTTCATTCAGTATTGTTGTAATTGTCATTATTACAAAAATGTGTGTGTGTGTATGATATATATATATATATATATGTATTTTTTTATTTTTATAAATCGGCCGATTTATCGGCTTTATTCGGTATCGGCTTTATTTGTCCTCCAATAATCGGTATCGGCGTTGAAAAATCATAATCGGTCGACCTCTAGTCAATTGTAGGGTAACTTGGGGTAAAATGCCACCCTAGCTCAAAAATATTTTTGGGGAGTGATGGGGCAGATTACATGTTTTGTTGAACAAGAGAAGTGGCAACCAGGGAAAGTGTTTGGGGGGGGGATTGTGACATGAAGTGGTTTCTGTGAGAAGTACAGGCAGAGAGAGGCCGTGTTACCCAAGTGACCCTAACAGGTAGACCTACATAGGCTATATGCATGGACCAATATGTTAAAATAACCTTTACGACCTTTCCCCCCCCACCGCATTTTTGTTTTCTCCAGAGGAAACACTAGGCTGTAGCATTTACTTTTAAATTGTTTTGAATATATAATTAATCTTGCAGAATGCGAGGACAGTGTATGGCACTCGCTATAGTCAGCATGCATATTTAAATTGAAAAAGTCATGGCAAAATATCAAAACATTCCACCCACACCTCCACAGAATTGTGATAAAATGAACCATTGCTTTTTCTTTTTAGAAACTTCCATTGCCTAATTCAAATAAGAGCGTCTGCTAAATGACTTAAATGTTAAAACAACAAATAAAGGGTGTTATTGTCACCATAGTGAATGATGGCATTTTTCAGGCGAGGTTATAATCCTAGTTCATACACCAAGTTTTAGGACGGGGGTCGGCTTTATAATGGAAAACATGCATGTGTATGGCATGCGCCTAGTTTATAAATCTCAATATATTTAGACGTACGTATTCTTTTTTACTGTGAAATTTACACAACAGATATAAAAGAGGCCCCTACTAGCAAAACTGGAATTGTATTCAAATCAATGCAATCGGATTGTAGTCAAACCCAGAGAGAAATCTTTTGGTGTATGATCCTTTTCAGTCCTTACCTTCTCCTTCATTCTCTCAAACGTCCCTCCCTGGGACATAACCATTTTCAAGTTAGTGTCGAACACCATACCAGAAGTATCTGGGGGGAAAGAGAGAAAATGTTGCTTGAAAAAATAAAATGTGGATTTGGAATCTCAGTTTTTTGCTGGACCTAGGTCTATTTGCAAAACAAATTGTATATGCATAAGCACATCATTTGTTCAAACAAAGATCTCCTCATACCTAGTCATTCCTGTACATTCAAAAGGTATTTGTGTTGAAAGTCAACCATGGCTGAGAACACAGGGATTGTCATAAATCATGTGGAACAGACAGGAGGACTTGGATATTTCCTTACTGGGTGAATAATGAGAAGATGCTTGCTTGATGACCTCTTAAGTAAAATATGCACTTGTATTACAACTTTTTTAATAAGGTGCTTGAGGCCTAGGCCTAAAGATTTTACAACACTTCTATGGGCTTTATTTAGGATAGGACCAAAAATAACTAACCCCAGAGAAATGAAACTTGTCTCAAGAAATCTTAGCATCTGGACTGGCCCAAAATGAGCTGAGATCTGCATTGAATTTGAACCGGTTATAACGGATGTACAGTTCTAGAAACGGAATGAGTCAGCAAAGCAGGGGTTTACGCATCAGACGGATACGAATACCGCCCTAAACAAAATAAGCTCAATGAGATGAGAAACAGATGGGTTGCTGCAACCCAAAGACATGTGGCATGAGCAAAGAATGCCAGAGGACAGTTTTGCAGTACTCTGCAAGTCTTAATGGGTGGCTTTATTTCAGAAAGTTCATGAAATAGCCTAACTTTATCTTAGAAAAGTTTGAACACTTAAAAAGGTATATACTATCCAATGTGGACTGCATGAATGTCAGTTCAAATTGCTGTCCATCTCTCTCAACTATTGTGTTTGAAAGGATCCATTCTACCTCAATAAGATGTCTCGGAATGTATCCTTTCCAAAAGCGGTTCTGGCCAAAAGCAGCAGTGGCAACGATGTTTGGTCTGAGACAGTCAATGTTTTTTTTGTCTACAGTACAATAGCAGAGCAGGAAAATCTGATGGAATTCCACCATGCAACCTCCAGATATTAAAATAGAAATTTGCCAGGAGTTCATAGCTTTGAGTAGGGACGTCAAACGTTCAGCCTGCTGCACAGCCCCTATGGACGCTCTTCTAGAGCACCTGATTAAATTGTACAGAAAAATACCCCATCTTTAAATGGTTAAATGTGAAATGTGATTGGGGCAAAAAACTTTGCGTTTGCTTTATTTAAAATCAACCCCTGAAACTTATCCAAAATGCTGCAGCCCGCCTGGTGTTCAACCTTCCATGTCACCCAGCTCTTCTGCACAGTTCACTGGCTTCCAGTCAAAGCTCGCATCCACTTCAAGACCAAGGTATTTGCCTATGGAGCAGCAAGAGGAACTGAGATAGATAGCTAGTTGGTACAACCATATATCTTAAAGAGGAATGCACTAACTAAGACGCTCTGCAGAACAGTGTCTGCTAAATGACTAAAATGTAAATTAAGAATTATTTTGCCATATCTAATTAATGTAGAATTACTCTACTTTCCATTGATGTGGACAGTAGGTGTTAACATTACACAAACTGATGTTTTGACAACATCAAATTGGGGGGGGGGGGGGGATTACACATGCTTTTTTACCTCAGATTGGTGATGTTTCTACAAAAGTTTATAGTTAACACAATGGCAAGATCAATTGCTTAAAGCAGATCAATATCTTGTGTACTATTGATTTTGTCATAATTCATGACGGTCTCTCTATAAAAAGTCGCTGGCCACACACAAATACACCGATTTCAAAGTCAAACCTTCACTTACATAGAAACCAACCGTAGTCACTTCATATCGTATGGCGGGTCGTGATTCGTTGAAGTTAATTAAGAGAAAATGTAGTTTGTTCCCTTTTCCGTGATGGCAGCTTCACAAAATCAACATCACCCATTCCAAAATATAGATAGAATTTATAGAAGGCTTCTATCTAACCAACCATGGTTTCTCCAAGTTTCCGTGTGGCCTTTGACTAGCGTTAGTTTAAACAGTACTACACCCCAAACGTTTGCCCCGTTCTATTGATTTCAGCGTGATATCCATGGAAGTGATTAACAGAAAAAGTGTTATGCTATACTTACCGCATTGGAGACCCACTTGAAACAAAATGCAACACTTCAACATGTAGCAAGCAGTCTTCTTTAAAATTGTCCTCTAACCAGTGATGTACACATTGTTCCCAGATTCCTTGTGTTAGTTTTAACAGGACGTGCAACCTCATCTCCTCCCTCTTGCGTAATTGATTTCAACGAGATAATCGATAGGCGGGATTGACAAAAGTGTTGCATTAGTGTTTCTGTTCTGGTGGCCCCCGTATCAAAATGCAACGTTCCAAAAAGTACCTGACTCTTCTGCAGGTTGTCCTCCAACCAGTGATATAAAAAATATATCCAGTTTCCATGTGGTAGTTTCAACAGCGCATAAACATGAGTCCAAAAACACACTGTGATTGATTTATTTTGATGATATAGGCCTACCAGAAATTTTCACCAATCACCAAAACAGGTTTGCCCTGCCTACTATGAGATGAGTGTATGGCCTAAACAGACCCACTTGATTAAATTGCATGTCAATTTGTCGAGTGCTGCTTATTTAGCCTGATGCCAGCTCTGTGTGCTATCGTATCAACTCCTTGTCATGCCAAATATGATGTGCCAATGTATGTTTGGCATGACAAGGAGTTGACATGACATGTTCAAACATATCTAGGGCTAGGCTACTGCTTCTTGCAGGGAGATAGAGCAACACAAGTTAGAGCAGCAGATGAAACTTCCACCATTTACAAACACTTATTTAGGAGGGCCTATAAAAATTTGTCCCGATTGACTTAAGTGTCTTTGAGAATGGTGCACAATGCAGAAATCTCTACGCCATTTCCTGGTTGCTAAAATTGTAATAGTTTGCCTAATTTCAGTTTGTGACAAAACAAGCAAGTATAGTGGAGACCATCATTGTACCATCTAAACCGCTGTGAAATATATTTTCCATAACCAAAAATATTGTATTTTCAGCTGGTGTACAAAACTAAAAGACGCAAAGACGAAACTTAACGGGAAGCATAGAAACAGCGAACATAGAACATATCTACCGCTTCTTAGACTTGCTTTCAATGAAAATGAAAGATCTATAACTAAAATGTCTATGTGAATTTGGCCAGGGGTCACCCAAAAGGTTACATAATCCAACATTAAAATGCATTCTAACACTGGTTATAGCATTTTCAATGGTAGTTTATCTGTTTTTAAAAACAAATAGCAGAGACGAATGACAGCATTACATACCCTTCTGGCTGTTTTTCTTCGCCATGTTGTAACTCCACTAGTCCAAAAAGTAGAGTAAGTAGGTCACAGCTGATAAGTGCCCCAGAGTACAGCTCTTCAAGTCAAAAACAAATCAATAAAAACAATTTTCCAGATTTTCAGTTTGAACTAGTTTCCTAAATGGAGACTTCAGCTCTTCATGTGTAGAAATGTTACTCCTTAATTTCCCCTCAGACAGGATGCCAACAAAGGCTCACAAATCTGGCAGTGGGAGGGGTTGAAGGAGGCAGGGGCAGATCAGGCCTCCACCACTTCGGCTTGGATTCAACTTTTCTTCTCCGTTCTCCCCAAAGTTGATCCAATTCTTAAAAAATGACAGAAATAAGGTTACTGTCTTGGGTTGATGTCATAAGCAGAGGATTAGAAAGAATGACCTAAGTGAAGACAGAAAAAAACCTAGTAGTTCATAATTAATCTTGACCCAACAAATGCACACAAAATAAAATGGTTGTAACATTTAGCATATTCAGAGAAGAACTATTACATTGGTGCTGTCAAGTCTATAACTAGACTATTCTAGGGAAAATGCCTTGAAATGTAGACGACAATGCATGTGCATTGTCTAGAACTGGAAATAGTCATGCACGTTCACAAAAAACTATTCCTTTGCTCAGAAGTCATAAAACGTGATGAAAAACAGATTTAAATAAATTACTCAGTCTGGGACATCCTTCTAGACACTCTGGACTCAATAATGTACATGGCAGCAGCATATTTTCAGTTTCGCTAAAATGCACAGCGAAGAAACCTTTTAATCATGATCTAGTCATAATAATTTAACTAAACTAATAATAATTAAACTGTTAAACCCCCCCCAAAAAAATCATATGAAGGCCTACAAATCTTTGAGTACAGTTACATGCACTCAATAATACGATTGTGGATAGTCAGATTAATAATAGTTAAAAAACGTTTCTATGCTTTGGAAGATGAACGATTTCTCCAATAATCCTGTCTACATGGACACATCTGAAATCAGGTTACCTGATGGGACTTATGTAGAAAAATCACCCATCAAAATAAACGTTCTACCACAGCTACCATGTTATTTTTGCAAAGCTTATTTGATTCCGAGTTGGACATATAAAGTTTGCATGTGAAAATTTGAAAATTAAGGTGTTTACATGTCCTAATAATTAGAAAGATTGCTCAGAAAAACAGGTGTTTTAATCAGCGTATGCTTACTTCGATTTTAACTTTAAACTGATTAAGATAAGCAGATGAAGGCGTTTACGTGACTAACGTCATACTCGGCCATTTGCCATAATCAATTTAATATCGAATTAGTGTGAATGTAAACGTACTCTCTGAGATCATGTTGAATTTGTATTAGAGCAAAGTAGGTAGTTAGGATTTTTCAAAAATCAGACATACAGATAGCTTAGGTCACAATGAAGTTTTAGCAATACATATTGACACTAGCCAATATGCCAAGTTAACTTGCTGACAGACACCATGTCCATAATCAGTTTGATCGTGCCAAGTACTTGAGAACCTTGAACACCACCCTCAGCAAACTGTGGAGTCATTTATGGGCCAGCTGTTTCCCACTTAGGTTTCCATTTGACTCAGCAGTCCTGGAAAGGGAAACTTAAACTATGCAAACCCACACCCTTTTCATTATCCCTTCATGTCACAGTCCGGCACTCATTTCATAGCATGCCACCACACCTTTAAACACGTCAAACCATAAGCACTGTCAACAAGTTAGCCAAGACATGGATGCATTGTGTTTATCAAGAGGGATGGTGCTAGTAGGTTACACACCATGTGTTGATTTAGGCAAAACACTGAATAGGACCAGGCAATAAACATTTTATTAATTGGCCTCGATTCTAAAAACGGAAGAATTTTAGACTAGCAAATTTATGAAACTGTATTAAGATGTCCTTTTGAAGCCTGAGCCAAATTTACAAGGGTCATCACACAAGACGTTGGCAACCCACTTGTGAACAGCATTGTAGTTCAATCAGTGCTGCAGGGTCTTGACTCACAAAACACACAGATAAAGAGCACAATCTGGAAATTTGGCCTCATGTAAAAAGTGTAGCCCTGTGTTGATCAAAGTTGTTAGGACTGCAGAGACTACAAATTATACCACATGAGACTCAATGACGCCAGGCTGTATGCTTCCTTATGAATAGGACTAATAAATTTAGAAAATGATTTGTTTAGAATCTGGGCAGCTTTTTAAGTTTGCTGTGTGTAATCAAAAAGGACACCACACTGTAAGTACGTTTACATGCACACTAATAAATCGATATTCAACTGACTATGGCAGAGTATGGCATTAGTCATGTAAACACCTTACTCTGCTTATCTTAATTGGCTTAAGGTAATAATCGAAGTAAGCATACACCGATTAAAACACTTGGTTTTCTGATCAATCTTTCAAATTATTAGAACATGTAAACAGCTTAATTGGAGTTCCAGTCGTGCAAGCCTCCCTCTTATGCGGGAATGAAGTGAAGATTTTTAGGTATTCATCTTATAGTTCACATACAAACCTTTTGTCCGAACTCAGAATCAAAAAGTATTCGCAAAAATAACATGGTCACTGTGGCATAAAGTTTATTTTGATTGGCAATTTTCTGCATTTATCAAAAGTCCCATCATCAGTAGCCTGATTTCAGAGGTGTCCATGTAAACATGATTATTATTCAAAGTTCTGGGACACTGTAAAGTCCATGGAGAATAAGAGCACCTCCTCCCAGCTGCCCACTGCATCTACGATAATCGAGAATTTCAATAAGCATTTTTCTACAGCTGACCATGCTTTCCACCTGGCTACCCCTACCCCGGTCAACAGCTCTGCACCCCACACAGCAACTTGCCCAAGCCTCCCCATTTATCCTTCACCCAAATCGAGATAGCTGATGTTCTGGAAGCGCTGCAAAATGTGGATCCCTACAAATCAGCTGGTCTAGACAATCTGGACCCTCTCTTCCTAAAATTATCCACCGCAATTGTTGCAACCCCTATTACTAGCCTGTTCAACCTCTTTCGTATCGTCTGAGATCCCCAAAGATTGGAAAGCTGCCGCGGTCATCCCCTCTTCAAGGGGGGAGACACTCTAGACACTCTAGACCCACTGCTACAGACCTATATCTATCCTACCATGCCTTTCCAAGGTCTTCGAAAGCCAAGTTAACAAAGAGATCACCGACCATTTCGAATCCCACTCTACCTTCTCCGCTATGCAATCTGGTTTCCGAGCTGGTCATGGGTGCACCTCAGCCACGCTCAAGGTCCTAAACGACATCATAACCGCCATCGATAAAAGACAATACTGTGCAGCCGTCTTCGTCGACCTGGCCAAGGCTTTCGACTCTGTCAATCACCACATTCTTATCGGCAGACTCAACAGCCTTGGTTTCTCAAATGACTGCCTCGCCTGGTTCACCAACTACTTCTCAGACAGAGTTCAGTGTGTCAAATCGGAGGGCCTGTTGTCCGGACCTCTGGCAGTCTCTATAGGGGTGCCACAGGGTTAAATTCTCGGGCCGACTCTTTTCTCTGTATACATCAATGATGTCACTCTTGCTGCTGGTGATTCTCTGATCCACCTCTACGCAGACGACAACATTTCTGTATACTTCTGGCCATTCTTTGGACACTGTGTAAACTAACCTCCAGACGAGCTTCAATGCCATACAACTCTCCTTCCGTGGCCTCCAACTGCTCTTAAATGCATGTAAAACTAAATGCATGCTCTTCAACCGATCGCTGCCCGCACCTACCCGCCCGTCCAGCATCACTACTCTGGACGGTTCTGACTTAGAATATGTGGACAACTACAAATACCTAGGTGTCTGGTTAGACTGTAAACTCTCCTTCCAGACTCATATTAATCATCTCCAATCCAAATTTAAATTTAGAATCAGCTTCCTATTTCGCAAAAAAGCATCCTTCACTCATGCTGCCAAACATACCCTCGTAAAACTGACTATCCTACCGATCCTAGACTTCGGCGATGTCATTTACAAAACAGCCTCCAACACTCTACTCAACAAATTGGATAGTCTTATCACAGTGCCATCCGTTTTGTCACCAAAGCCCCATATACTACCCACTACTGCAACCTGTATGCTCTCGTTGGCTGGCCCTAGCTAAACACATATCCCATCTGTAAATAGCCCACCCAACTACTATCATCCCCATATTGTCTTTTTTTTCTTTCTTCTCCTTTGCACCCCAGTATCTCTACTTGCACATTCATCTTCTGCACATCTATCACTCCCGTGTTTAATTGCTAAATAGTAAATATTTCGCCAGTATGGCCTATTTATTGCCTTACCTCCCTAATCTTACTTCATTTGCACACACTGTATATAGACTTCTCTATTGTGTTATTGACTGTACGTTTGTTTATTCCATGTGTAACTGTGTTGTTTGTGTCGCACTGCTTTGCTTCATCTTGGCCAGGTCGTTGTTGTAAATGAGAACTTGTTCTCAACTGGCCTACCTGGTTAAATAAAGGTGAAAACAATAATAAATAAATAGCTATCATTATTCTTGCAAAGCATGTAAACATTTTAAACAAACTATTACATTAACCTAACTATCCACAATCTCATTATTGTGTGCATGCAATCATGCTCACTGACCCAACCAACCAAACCACTTTGGAGATTAATAGCGTGTAATGAGTAAACCCATTTGATTTGTTTTTGAATCCCTTCTCAAACCAGTGGGCTTCCACAGCAAGGCACTTAGTTAACCAAGCTGATCTATTAGTCTCTTGTAGACAATACCTCTCAGTAAAGGTAAGGAAACATGTTATTTGGGTAAACTACCCCTTTAAAATACTTTGCATCCCAATAGTAATACGTTCGTCTGTGCCAGCTTCTCGAAAAGACCATCTGAAACTAACGTTACCTACTTCTAGGGAGCAAAAAAGCAAACATTTGACAAATTAGTTAATCAAGTCCTAAGAGGTAACATTAGCAAATGTTGCCTAAAAACTAAAAATGTTCCATCTATGTGACTGCATCTTAGCTACGCCTTTCCTGGCTAGCCTACCCCATTTGCAATGTCTCATTTTATGCATTGCAAACTAGTTAGCTTCTGTAACTCACTTAGCTAATTATGTGCATTACTGGCCGTTGTGCATTTATTTAGTTAGCTAACGTTAACTAGCTGACAGGGTACCACCATACCTACGGAATGTCGCTAGGTAATGCGTTAATTAGTTAGGGCTAGAGACCACCTAACGTTAACTAGTAGCGAACTACCTACTATTCTCGCTTTGTTAAAATAACGTTATAAATGTGCAAATCTTAAATTAACTGTTAGCTAGGTAGTTATTGCGTTACTGGATTAGTTAGCTATCTACTGTAAATATTTTCAAAACCACCCGAGACTGCAGTGTAGTCGCCGCGTATCACTGCATTCTTCAACTCAGCAGCTACGTTAGCTAGTTACGTTGTTACCTAGTTTCATTGACAATGCTAGCTCACGCACTTCTCTCCAGTTTGACACACAGCAAGCTAGCTAACTGGGTCTGTTTACTAACTTAATAGCCAAGATTGTCAGCTAGCTATATAAAATGTAATATTGTATTTTGGCGTGATTAAGCTCCTACCTTGGTGTCTTTTTCTGCAACGTTACTAGTCGTCTGTGTTCTCCACTCCCCAATATTTTCCCGGCCTCTCCAATATGGTGTAATTGCAGACCGCAATTCGGGGGCGTTTCTTGACATGGGCGTTAAGATAACAATGTTGCAGGTTAGAAAATGATGTTGGTTAGGCTTAGCTACAGTTGTCAACAACTGTTGTCCGCCCAACGCGAAAGAAACGGCCATGGACCAATGGCGAGCATCAATGGGTGTAACTTGACATCAAGAAACGCCGATATCAGAAAAAAGCCCCCAATTGTGGTCTGCAATTACACAGTTCACGGTCTTAGACATTGCACATCTATTCGGTCGTCACTAGTAACAACAGCCCCAGTGTCATAAATCCAGCCTATTTCTACAATTGATCTTGTTAAAATTGGATTTTTAACCTAACCACACTGCTAACCTTATGCCTAACCATAAAAAGCTAATAAAAAAAAATATATAATATATATATAGCCAATTTTTACTTTGTGGCTGTGATAACTAGTGGAAACCCATCTTCCACATCATCACTCCTGAACAGACTGAAATCGGTCATGCACGTCACACATGCCAAAATAACCTTTGGACAAAGTTAATTCGTTTATTCAGGCTTGATTTAAGATGTTTTGTAAATAATTTAAATTATCAACACATGTATTCTTGATCATGTCTAGAAGGAGAGGAAAAATACTATCTTTGTGTCAATAGTCTTGACTATATTATAACTTTTCAGAGTCATTGATGTTTTGAGCACTGCAAAGACCTATCCCATCTGTGTTCCAGATTGATTGTCACACACATTGTAGAAGATAAAATTATTATGTGTCACTGGTTCCTCAGATGTAACAAGGTACATTCCAGATTTCCGGCACGTAGGCCTGTGCAGATTATAGGATTGTAAAACCTGATGTAGACAGAGGGAGAGCTAGTGATGGCTGCTCAATGAAACAAGTCCTGTAAGCTCTAGTTTTATCTAATCATAGCTATTGCCCGGTGATATGGTCAAGTGCTGCAAAGGACCTAGAAAAGCTGCAGCTGGCCCAGAACAGAGTTACGCCTTGCCCTTCAATGTAGTCAGTCTCTCTCAGCGCAAAGTAGAGGAGAGATTGACTGAATCAATTCTTGTTTTTGTGGAAATATTGTGTTCAAAATTCCAATAGTTTTTATAATCAATTTACACATATCTCTGACAGCTAGGCTGAATGACAGTGTCTTCAGGAAGTACAAGCATTTCGCAACACTCGCATTAACATCTACTAACCATGTGTGTGATCAATAAAATTTGATTTGAAGTATTCATACGGCTTGACTTATTCCACATTTTGTTGTTACAGTCTGAATATTTTTTGTTGTAAATTAAATACAGTAATATCTCATTTACATAACTATTCACACTCCTGAGTCAATACTTTGTAGAAGCACCTTTGGCTGTGTTTACTGCTGTGAGTATTTCTGGGTAAGTCTCGAAAAGCTTTCCACACCTGGATTGTGCAACATTTGCCCATTATTCTTGTCAATTCTTCAAGCTCTGTCAATGTGGTTGTTGATCATTGCTAGACAATCATTTTCAGGTCTTGCAATAGATTTAAGTATATTTTCAAATAAAGTCTGTAACTCGGCCACTCAGGAACATTCACTGTCTTCTTGGTAAGCAACTTCAGTGTAGATTTGGCCTTGTGTTTTGTCCTGCTGAAAGGTGAATTTTCTCACAGTGTCTGGTGGAAAGCCAACTGAACCAGGTTTTCCTCTAAGATTTTCCCTGTGCTTAGCTCCATTCCTTTTTTTAATCCTGAAAAACTACCAGGACTTAACAATTACAAGGATACCCATAACATGATGCAGCCACCACTATGCTTGGAAATATGAAGAGTGGTACTCGGTAGTGTTGGGTTGGATTTGCCTCAAACATAACACTTTGTATTCTGGACATAAACTTTATTGCTTTGCAGTTTTTGAATATTTTTATTCTGTACATGCTTCCTTCTATTCACTTTGTTAATTAGGTTAGTATTGTGGAGTGACTGCAATGTTGTTGATCCATCCTCAAGTTTCTCCTATCACAGCCATTAAACTCTGTAATTGTTTTAGTCACCATTCACCACATTGTGAAATCCCTGAGCGGTTTCCTTCCTTTTTCGCAACTGAGTTAGGAAGAACACCTGGATCTTTGTAGTGACTTGGTATATTGATACACCATCCAAAAGTGTAATTAATAACTTCACCATGTTCAAAGGGATATTCAATGTCTTCTTATTGAAGTTGAATCTGTTTAAAATTCACTGCTCAACTGAGGGACCTTACAGATAATTGTATATGTGGGGTACAGGGATGAGGTAGTCATTCAAAAATCATGTTAAACACAACGTATGTGACTTAAGCACATTTTTACTCCTGAACTTATTTAGGCTTGCCATAACAAAGGGGTTGAATACTTATTGACTCAATACATTTCAGCTTTTCATTTTAGTTGTAAAAAGTTTGAAAAACAATTCCACGTTGACATGTTGTATTGTGTGTAGGTCATTGACAAAAAAAAAAAAAAAACTAAATTTAATCCATTTTAAATTCAGGCTGTAACAACAAAATGTGGAAAAAGTCAAGAGCTTTCTGAAGGCACTGTACTTACCTCACCAGACATTCCACGGGGTCTCTTCACAGTCCCCAAATCCAGAACAAATTCAAGGCAACGCAAAGTATTATATATAGAACCATGATCGCATGCAACTCCCTTCCACTTCAAATTACTAAAGCAAATCGCAAAATTTGCTTTAATAAACCTCACACCACTACGCCTCTCCCCTACCTGATCTAAATAACTCTTACGCAAACATATGTACTGAAGTGTGTAACTGTCATTAGAACCTTTTATTTTCCTTATATTGTTATTTTACATTTGTGTAGTTGAGACCTTGAGCTGTTCCTGTCTATTGATGTTCTTTCTACATTATGTAATGTTTTATGTGGACCCCAGAAAGAGTAGTTGCTGCTTCAGTGACAGCTAATGGATATCCGAATAAAATACATTGGTTGCACTTCTGTATAGTAAGTCCACCTCCAGAAACATCCCACTGAGCATGGACCGACGCCAACGTCTTATTTTGGTCCTGTCCGGACATCTTTTTTTTTTTGGTGCGGTCTGTACCGGCTTTGATATCAACGTTCACGGACATAGATTTTTGGGCCAGTCCGGACCAAATCCAAACGTCTATGTTTGGTTCAGATTTGGTCCAGACACACATTTGGACAGCACAATACAGTAGATCACAGCAGGGTAAAGTGCAATAAAGAAAAGTAGAGTATAGTACAATACAGTAAAGTACAATAACGTATTGTTCAGTACAGTATAATGCACTGTATTGTACCCTACTTTACTCTAATGTAGTCTACTGAACTAAACCCTACTGCACTCTACTGAACTAAACTGTACTGAATTAAACTCTGCTCTGTGCCGTACTGTGCTGTTCAAACTTGTGAAATATAGCCTAGACGTCTATGATTCGTTCAAATTTGGTCTAGACCGACCAAATTTGCACTCGTTTGGGTCGGAGCGCATTAAAATAATACCCAGCATGCATTGCATTTTTATTTAGTACATTTATATTTTACTCATTCAGCAGACGCTCTTATCCAGAGCGAATAACAGTCAGTGCGTTCAACTAAGGTAGATAAACAAAAACATATCACAGTGAGCAAGAAACAAATGTTTCTTTCTGTTACTGAGGATGTTTTTGTAGTTGAAGTGGTCCGTTGGTTAATTCTGTAGGTTGAATATCACTGCCAGTTTAAAATGATAAACTTGGATTAGCTAATTGATCATTAGAAAACCCTTTCGCAATTATGTTAGCACAGCTGAAACTGTTGTTCTGATTAAAGAAGCAATAAAATGGGCCTTCTTTAGACCAGATGAGTATCTGGATCATCAGCATTTGTCCGTTCGATTACAGGCTCAAAATGGCCAGAAACAAAGACCTTTCTTCTGAAACTCATCAGTCTATTCTTGTTCTGAGAAAAATGGAGGCTATTCCATGCGAGAAATTTCAAAAAAACTGAAGATCTCGTACAACGCTGTGTACTACTCCCTTCACAAAACAGCGCAAACAGGTTCTAACTAGAATAGAAAGAGGAGAGGGAGGCCCCGGTGCACAACTGAGCAGGAGGACACATACATTAGTGTCTAATTTGAGAAACAGACACCTCACAAGTCCTCAACTGGCAGCTTCATTAAATAGTACCCGCAAAACACCAGTCTCAACATCAACAGTGAAGAGGCGACTCCGGGATACTGGCCTTCTAGGCAGAGTTCCTCTGTCCAGGGTCTGTGTTCTTTTGCCCATCTTAATCTTTTCTTTTTATTGGCCAGTCTGAGATATGGCTTTTTCTTTGCAACTCTGCACGCTGAAATGTACACACACCATGATGTATAGCAGAGTCTACTGGGGGAAATGGTGTGAAAAGTGTCCTGGTCCCCTAAACCAATCCCTGGGCCATTTCTCAATTGGACTGGCTGAACTCCTGCGTCCTCTCTCCTCTTGCCTCCTTTTGAAATAGGTCAAAGTTAATTGAGGAGAGGTGGCGAGGAGGGAGACCGTGGATGAAAATACGCTTGTATGAAATTAGACTACATATTTATTTTGGGAGTGGAAAAGGAAAGTGGTAAAAATTAGTTGTGCAAGATATTTTATAGATTAAAAACATCATGCTGCTTATTGTTTTAATGGGTGCATGATTTTTTCCCACTCTGACAAAACAGAAGCTGAATCAAAGGGGGTGTGGCCAATTTCAAAATTTCCATGAAGGACTCTGGTAGAATAGGATACACACGATTGTCCTTGATGAAATGTGGATATCGAGGAGGGGAGAATACTATTCTGTTCTACTAACAAATTAACATTCCTCGACCACTTATCAGTTTCCGGGTTACGAAGGAGAGGGTGGAGGACGGACTTTTTCCCAAATGTAGAAATGCCTACCAATGGCACCTACGCGAGGTAGGAATTGATGCTCATAAATATTGTTATGGAAAGCCTAGGATGCCTACCCCTATGCACTTAGCGAGATATGAGAGTATCCTGGATCAATGCTCCACGTCCACTATGTCGTCTGATAGACGAACAAGGTAAACGTTTCCCCTGTCCAATACTATCCACATATTATAGAGGGCAGTGGTTAATTAGGGATTTCCCCATGTTTGAGCCCTTGATACAGGTTTTGATTGAGTTTGTCCCTAGGCACCTCTACATACAACATTATTGCATAGGTGACATAATTAGAAAATAGATTAGTGGGTCATGCCCCCAAACCCCAGATTAAGGGACATCACAGTAAGCAAAATTATGTTGAAAAGACATTTAGAATAGGTATTTTCCAGACGTTGAAGTGACATTTATTTTAGGTTCTGAATGAAAAGGTGAAGATATGTATTTTCCCGACTTTGAAAATAATTATTTTCCAGATGTTGTAATCAGGTTAATTTTCGATTATGAATGAAAGTTAAAGATGTAATTTACAGACAATGAAAATACGTACTTTTCTGGTCATTGATTCTATTGCCAAATTTCAAGTGCACATGCATTACATAACAATAATACTTTTTAAATGCATTGAATAGGAAAGAGACAAAATATATAATGTATTATTGATCTCATCTGTCACATACTGTAAGTGTATGTTAGCTTTTTCAAAAGATTTTAAAAAGGCTAACACAACGTGCCATTGGAACACAAGAGTGATGCTTGCTGATAATGGGCCTCTGTACGCCTATGTAGATATTCCATTTGAAAAAATCTGACGTTTTCAGCTACAATAGTCATTTACAACATTAACAATGTCTACACTGTATTTCGTATCAATTTGATGTTTTTTTTTTATATATTTTTTTTTATGGACAAAATGTTTTACTTTTCTTTCAATAACAAGGACATTTCTAAGTGACTCAACTTTTGAACGGTAGTGTATATTTTGTGAAAAAAAATGGTTTTCGGTATTTTGTTTAATGGTATATAGTAGATTAAATTATACATTGTGAGCCGTATTGAAAGCAACGAACTGTCTGTTCAAACAGTCTACACACAGCTCAGACCCATACACACTGCCACCAGGGGTCTCTTCACAGTCCAAGTCCAGAACGGACTCTGGGAAACTCACAGTACAACATAGAGCCATGACTACATGAAACTCTCTTCCACATCAAGTGAGTGTTGCACATGGGGATGTGTGAAACTTACTCCTCAGCCTGAAGTGTCCCCACTTGCTAGCTTTTCGTGTGGCACCGACTGGTAAGAAGCTTCAGGAGGGTGGTTGTGTGCTAGCAAGGGAGAGGTCCCAAGTTCGCCCCAGGTATGGGCTGAATCGGGAAGAAGTGGTA
Organism: Salvelinus sp. IW2-2015; assembly: GCF_002910315.2. Lineage (NCBI taxonomy): Eukaryota > Metazoa > Chordata > Actinopteri > Salmoniformes > Salmonidae > Salvelinus > Salvelinus sp. IW2-2015. Next base: position 44,187 of record NW_019943104.1, read on the forward strand.
CTCGCTATGCAAGCAGCATGACGTCCTTTACACAAGCAGTAAAATCTTTTTTTTTTTTTTWATCCATAAACCAACATCTAAATGGCACAACGCAAACTGTGAAGAGACACGCACGCATACGCACATAGTGCCTTCAAAGTATTCAGACCCCTTGACTTGTCCAACATTTTGTTAAGTTAAAGCATTATTCTAAAATGTATTACATGTTTTTTTCCTCCTCATCCATCTACAAACAATACCCCATAAATGACAAAGCAACATTGTTTTGGTAAAAAAAAATATATATATCAAATTTACTCAGTACTTTGTTGAAGCACCTTTGGCACCGATTACATAATCGCTGTCTACTTGGGTGACGCTACAAGCTTAGCACACCTGTATTTGGGGAGTTTCTCTCATTCTTTTCTGCAGATCTTCTCAAGCTCTATCCAGTTGGATGGGGAGCGTTGCTGCATAGCTATTTTCAGGTTTCTCCAGAGATGTTCGATCGGGTTCAAGTCCGGGCTCTGGCTGGGCTACTCAAGGACATTCAGAGACTTGTCCCGAAGCCACTCCTGCATTGTCTTGGCTGTGTGCTTAGGGTCGTTGTCCTGTTGGAAGGTGAACTTTTGCCCCAGTCTGAGTGCTCTGGAGCAGGTTTTCATCAAGGATCTCTGTACTTTGCTCTGTTCATCTTTCCCTCGATCCTGACTACTCTCCCAGTCTCTGCCACTGAAAAACATCCCCACAGCATGATTCTGCCACCACCATGCTTCACCTTAGGGATGGTGCCAGGTTTCCTCCAGATGTGACGCTTGGCATTCAGGCCAAAGAGTTCAATCTTGGTTTCGTCAGACCAGAGAATCTTGTTTCTCATGGTCAGAGTCCTTTAGGTGTCTTTTGGCAAACTCCAAGCAGGCTGTTATGTGCCTTTTACTGAGTGGCTTCCACCTGGCCACTCTACCATGAAGGCCTGATTGGTGRAGTGCTGTGGAGATGGTTGTCTTTCTGGAAGGTTCTCCCATCTCCACAGAGGAACTTTAGAGCTCTGTCAGAGTGACCATCGGGTTCTTGATCACCTCCCTGACCAAGGCCCTTCACCGATTGTTCAGTTTGGCTGGGCGGCCAGCTCTAGGAAGTCTTGGTGGTTACAAACTTCTTCCATTTAAGAATAATGGTGTGTTCTTGGGGACCTTCAATTCTACAGAAATGTTTTGCTACCCTTTCCCAGATCTGTGCCTTGACACAATCCTGTCTCGGAGCTCTACGGACAATTCCTTCGACCTYATTGCTTGGTTTTTGCTCTGACATGCACTGTCAACTGTGGGACCTTATATAGACAGGTGTGTGCCTTTCCAAATCATGTCCAATCAATTGAATTTACCACAGGTGGACTCCAAATCAAGTTGAAGAAACATCAAGGAAGATCAATGGAAACAAGATGCGCCTGAGCTCAATTTCAAGTCTCATAGCAAAGGGTCTGAATACTTATGTAAATAATGCATCCATTTAAAAATTGTTATACATTTACAAACATTTATAAAGACCTGTTTTCACTTTGTCATTATGGGCCATTGTATGAAGATTGCTGAGGATTTTTCTTTATATATATCCATTTTAGAAAAAGGCTGTAACGTAACAAAATGTGTAAAAATTCATATGGTCTGAATACTTTCCAAAGGCACTGTACATTCTATAACACGCACTATACACACAAACACATTGTAGTATTGGAGATTTTATATTGTACATTTGTAATGGAGTAATGTAATAATGTAGTGTATGATGTATTGTTTTATTTTTGATGTAGGCTGTTTTATTATGATGTAATTGTTTTAATCCCGTTTGGACCCCAGGAAAAGCTGCTGCTGCCGTTGCAGGTTAGGGTTCCATCGCTATTGGGGATCCTAACAATAAATACTAAATACTTATAAACTGTCGAGAGTAGACCCAAAACTGATCCAAATGGAATGAAACAGGACTTTTGCGCCGTTTACTCAAATGACATTTGCACTGCAGTTTACAGCTTAGAGTATAATTTTGTACTCAGAAAACAATTATTCATTGCATTGTGGTGTTGCAGGCTAGTCTAGGCAGGTTAGGATAATTAAGGTAGCACGTTAGGAGAATTAGATTAAGTTAAGTAAAAGAGATAGGGTTAGCCTAAATGCTTTCCTAACCTGCTACGAAAACAACTTCCGGCGAAGTGCCGTGTTTTTAGGGAGTCAGTGAGGATAATTGTATTTTCCCTAAACAGGATCAATAGGGGAGCTTTGAGCTGCGTGTCTCATGTCTTCACTGTTCTTTCATATGCACCTGACTCTCCGCTGCTTATCAGCTATTCCTCTATGGTCTTGTGGATTGATATTGAAAATTGGTGCCGCTTTGAATGATTTTGTGTGGTATGATTGCTTGTTAGCTATTACAGATCTGCACAAACAGTCCACCTACTACTATTGTCACTATGAATGGTGGATAGGGCAGGATAGACAGACTGGTAGACTATATTGGCCTGTGGTATAGTAAGTGTGTAGAAAAGTGCATAAGGGAAGTAACAAAACACCTTGATAAGGTAGGTGCATGCAAGCAGATGAGGAAACTTGGCTTGGATGGAAGAAATGACATAGTAAAACCTTCAAAAAAGCAAATGTAAACCAGGGAAGAAAACACACTACCATCCCGTGCCCAGTAAAAAAAATATAAAAAAATCGGTAATCGGTATTTTTGGACACCGATTTGCAGATTTTTTTTTTTTACATCTTTATTAACTTTTATTAACTAGGCAAGTCAGTTAAGAACAGATTCTTAACTGACGGCCTAGGAACGGTGGGTTAACTGCCTTGTTCAGGGGCAGAACGACAGATTTTTACCTTGTCAGCTCGGGGATTAGTTTTTGCAACCTTCCGGTTACTAGTCCAACGCTCTAGGCACCTGCCTTACATTGCACTCCGCGAGGAGCCTGCGTGACAGGCTGACTACCTGTTACGCGAGGGCAGCAAGAAGCCAAAATAAGTTGCTAGCTAGCATTAAACTTATAAAAAGCAATCAATCTTAACATAATCACTAGTTAACTACACATGGTTGATGATATTACTAGTTTATCTAGCATGTCCTGCGTTGCATATAATCAATGCGGTGCCTGTTAATTTCTCATTGAATCACAGCCTACTTCGACAAACGGGTGATGATTTAACAAGCGCATTTGCGAAAAAAAGCACTGTTGCACCAATGTACCTAACCATAAACATGAATGCCTTTCTTTAAAATCAATACACAAGTATATATTTTTTAAACCTGCATATTTAGTTAATATTGCCTGCTACCATGAATTTCTTATAACTTGGGAAATTGTCACTTCCCTTGCGTTCCGTGCAAGCAATCAGGGTACAAAAGCCGTAATTAAATTTGCCAGAATTGTACATTATGACATAACATTGAAGATTGTACAATGTAACAGCAATATTTAGACTTAGGGATGCCATCCGTTAGATAAAATACGGAACGGTTCCAAATTTTGCTGAAAGAATAAACGTTTTATTTTCGAAAAGAAAGTTTCCGGATTTGCCCATATTAATGACCTAAGGCTCGTATTTCTGTGTGTTATGTTATAATTAAGTCTATGATATAGCAGTCTGACTGAGCAGCAGGAGGCTCTTAAGCATTCATTCAAACAGCACTTTCGTGCGTTTGCCAGCAGCTCTTCGCGCTGTTTATGACTTCAAGCCTATCAACTCCCGAGATTAGGCTGGTGTAACCGATGTGAAATGGCTAGCTAGTTAGCGGGGTGCGCGCTAATAGCGTTTCAATCGGTAACGTCACTCGCTCTGAGACTTGGAGTAGTTGTTCCCCTTGCTTTGCAAGTGCCGCGGCTTTTGTGGCGCGATGGGTAACGATGCTTCGAGAGTGGCTGTTGTCGATGTGTTCCTGGTTCAAGCCCAGGTAGGGGCGAGGAGAGGGACGGAAGCTATACTGTTACACTGGCAATACTAAAGTGCCTATAAGAACATCCAATAGTCAAAGGTATATGAAATACAAATGGTATAGAGAGAAATAGTCCTATAATAACCTCAACCTGAAACTTCTTACCTGGGAATATTGAAGACTCATGTTAAAAGGAACCACCAGCTTTCATATGTTCTGAGCAAGGAACTTAAACATTAGCTTTTTTTACATGGCACATATTGCACTTTTACTTTCTTCTCCAACACTTTGTTTTTGCATTATTTAAACCAAATTGAACATGTTTCCTTATTTATTTGAGGCTAAATTGATTTGATTGATGTATTATAAGTTAAGTTAAAATAAAAGTGTTCATTCATTCATTATTGTTGTATTTGTCATTATTACAAATAAATACCTTTTTTTTTTTTTATTATTATTTTATAAATCGGCATCGACTTTTTTTGGTCCTCCAATAAATCGGTATCGGCGTTGAAAAATCATAATCGGTCGACCTCTAGTTTCCAATGGGAGCAAATGAATCATAGCGGCAGAACAAGCAATGAGGTGGGCAGAGCCAAGCACTGGCTATCCATGTATTTGCATATTTCCGTTATGGAACGCCTACTCTGAAGTGTGCGTATACAATAACTCATATCGCCCTTGCACTCCTAAACACAATTTTTTGACAATTTGGCAAAGGGAAAGTCTACATAACTAGAATCTGTTGACTAAGTTTTGGGAACATTGAGATCAAATGTTTCAATGAGAAAATTTGCAGAATGTCAGCCAAAATCCCACTGCGGGCCACTGGGCTTACCACAAAATACAGTAACGAGAGTAAGTCGAAATGCCAACCTGATGCTTCAGATTTATACATCCGGTAAAAGATCTGTCTCATTGTTCTATCTGTGTCACAAAGTTAGTAGCTGCCTGGCACTTTACAGTGGGGAATTTCCCCCCCCCCAATCAATCACACTCATGGTGTATTATTGAGGGGTCAAATTGACTTGTTTCTAAAAATGGGAGGTGCGCATGACCTCCCCACAAATTATGCACCTGCACACAACCCTCCCCAAAGCCCCAAAACAGTTAGACAACCCTCCCCTATTTTGGACCCCCCGCCCCACCCCAGTAAATTTCAAACTGTCCCTTAGGTTTTCCTTTTCTCACTCTTGGTGGGAGAGATCGAAGCATTTGGTTGTTTTCTCTCATCAATTGGTTCTCTTTGCTCAGCAACAGAAGACTATTCCCTTTTGGACAGGAGCCAATGAARGATTTTCAAATGTCTGCCACAGATTCCTTTGTCTTTTGTAAGGTCTCAATGTCTTGACATAGATAAGTAGCATCCATTATTTTGTTTAATTCAACTCTTAATGCACACTGTTCAGCTGTGATGTGGTTTTCCCTGACTGTGTCCTGCCCCATGTTTTCTTGTGGATGCATCTTCCTTTTAAAGCAACTTGCTTCATTGACAATGTGATTTTGGTGTGCTTCAGCGATTGGGAACTTGACATGAACGAATGATGATGTAGCTGGGCTTGTCCGAGTCAATGCCTCCTTCAGCCTTTTCATTGCTTCTTGTTTTTTTTGCCCTTGAAGCATTCCCTTTGACACTAAATGTGTCATACCTTAAAGAAAACAGTTTAATACATATTTAATCAAAGCTTAGAGAAATTAGAGGCATTGTTGAAGCATCCATTACACTGTGCTAATTAACTCACCTAGTTACATGCCGAATGAAAAGCTTTGCTGGACAGTCCACTTTTTTGCCCCTCGGCACATATAACCTTTTCTTGCTATATACATGTTCTGAAGGCTGTTCCTAAAGAAACATTTGTCAATGAATGAAGAAATTACAAATCAATGAGTCAATGAGTTAAGAAATAATGAAGGCACAACTAACAGAGTATTACAACCTTTGATTTGTGGTTGATAGGTTTATTTAACCCATTATGCCTTTAGACTATTCCAATTCTTTGGGTATATATGAATTCCTTATAATGACACTAGACAATGTACCTCAGCTGTAGAAGGTCTTTTCGATGCTTTGCCATACTGGCAGGCAAGGATAGCTCTTTTTTCAACACAAACGGGGACATCGTCTGCATAATCCTCCACTTGCCAAAGTAGCCTTCTTTTGATTTGATCCTTTTTATGTTCAGACCTAGAGGATCACCAGAAGTGATCATGTAGGTAAATCAATACAGTGAAATAGCATATACATATATATAAAAACGACTAAAATGTCTAATCAACAAATTATTTAATTACATGGACTAAATTGACACATTCAGACCTACCATGTATTGAATGAAGTGTAAGTGGCTCTTTTGTGGTTTTCTAGCAAGAACCCCAATTCTTCCTCAGATTTCACAGTGCCAGACATGTAGCCATTGTTCCTACTTATAACTTTGAAAGAGGCAGGAATCCAAGCAAGATCTGTTGAATGCGAAAATGAAAAACATCTTAGATAAACAGAGACAAACCACATTTCCATCCAGTTATTATGCGAGTATGGTTTCCATCCAGTTTTTATGCGAGTAAAGTCATACCGTATATTTTTTAAATGACAGCTGTGATGGAAACAGGACGTTTCAGTACAATTTTATAAATGCATACAGATCATTTGTTTGTTCAACATGGTGGGATCTTTTTGTCTGTAAAATTAATTATGCGAGAAATGGCAGTGGAAACACCATGCGCAAATATTGATATAGTAACCATCATATCAAAGTAAACTTCGAGTCACGCGATGATATGGTGTGTGTGGTCCTCCCACAACGACTTGGGAAACCATGCAGTTTATTAGGCTACAGATGAAATAACGTATGATGATCTTCACGGGGTGGTGCACGGTGATCTTKATGCTCTTTTCCAATCAATATCAATTGTCTGATACTGGTGACATGATAAGCAATGCTTGACTGTTGTTTTTTTTACAAATAAAAACATATTTTCTTATCCATAATAATGTCATCATGTAGACTAGCCTATGCGCACTGTATCGACGAGCTCTTGACTAGAGAGCACGCACCAAGACCAGAGTATGCACATGTAACAGTATAACTTTAAACCGTCCCCTCGCCCCGACACGGGCGCGAACCAGGGACCCTCTGCACACATCAACAACTGACACCCACGAAGCGTCGTTACCCATCGCTCCACAAAAGCCGCGGCCCTTGCAGAGCAAGGGGAAACCCTACTTAAGTCTCAGAGCAAGTGACGTAACTGATTGAAACGCTACTAGCGCGTACCCGCTAACTAGCTAGCCATTTCACATCCGTTACACACATTTGCTATTTAACGCAACAGTTTGACAAAACGATCAGTAGTCAAAAATGCGATGGAAACACATTCAACTTTTGATTTTTATTCAGTACATGAAAACGTACGCAAAAAAAGTACATTGTGTACACAATGTCATCACGTACTGTTTATCCACAACAAGTATGCTTGGAGGAAACACACCACTGGTGGGAAAATATGCATATTTTCTTTATGCAGATTTTTGAATATTCACATGAAAATGCGTCACCAACTGTAAGGAAACCTAGCTTTAGACAGAGAGACTTACACACATACAGCTTATGTAGCTAGGTCTACTGTAAAGCTCATACTATATAATACACACCATAATTTCTTCAGCTGGATAAAAATCTGTTTTTGGTAGTCTAGGCCTACATATTGTGAAGTCACAGGCTGCCGGTGGCACTTTAATTGGGAGGACGGGCTCATAGTAATCACTGTAACGAAATCAATGGAATGGTATCAAGCACATCAAACACATCGTTTCCATGTTTGATACCATTCCAGCCATTTTTATGAGCCGTCCTACCATCAGCAGCCTACTGTGTGTAAAGTACATGTAGATACATCTTATAGACACAGAAACAGAGAGAATGACAGACATACAGAGAGAGGGAGAGATGCTCACATACAGCTAGGTCTTCTACTGTACAACTCACATGCCTATATACATTGGTATGCATGGTTATTGATAATACTGACCTGAAGTATTGGTTTGCATTTTTTTGTAGTTCACATCACAACCACTGAAAAGGGAGGGGAAAGGTGAAAGGTAGGCTTAGTTAATCTTATTTTGGTCATCTAAACGCAAATAATTAATCTCATTGATATTGACAGTATACAAGTATTACTGCATGTTGACTAACCAATCGCAGTGAAATTAGATTAAATCATGATCAGTTTCATACATTCCATTCAGGTAATCTTAGTAGGTTGGCTTGATAGCGGCATTGACGTTGTTGGTTGGCTAGCAAGCAAAACGTGACACATTGTTCATTTTTAGGAAAACTTGGGTTTATTCGTTACGCCGATTCAGTTGAGAAATCCTTCATCTGCCACAAAGAAACGGTTTACTCAACACTAACGACTGTAAAAAGACGCCTGAGCGGAATCCCCACATTCGTTTTTCCCTAACCTTAACCTAATTATCCTAACCTCTTACGTTAATCTTAACCTGCTGCGTAAATTCTCCTAAGCAGTTACGTAAAAGTTGTAGCTTTATCTAAGTGCCTTGTTTTTAGAGAATCTCTGCTGACCCAACATTTTGGGGTAAATCCTATAGAACTACACGCCGTAGATAGGCGTTCTCAATTGAAATGTAACAAACCAAGAGCAAGTCCTGTTGTAGCGTACCTCTGTTTGAATTCGAGAGAAAACAGCCCTATCTAAAGCCTCGCACATTGAAGTCATGCCGCGTTCAAAACACCTGGGAAATGGGAAATCTCGACTTCAGTGCGTTCACAACAACTGGAAACTCGGGGGAAAAACAAACTCCGCCTGGGTAAAATCGTTTTGAAAGGTCATCCAAGTCGGAACTCCAAGTTGGAAACGCGGGCATCTTTCTACAGCGCTGACTTTCCGACCTGAAGATCACTGTTGTCATGATTTGACCTTGTCAAACCTCCAGAGTTCCCAGGTGTCTTGAAAGCACCATCAACCCGGGTTACGCCCTGTTTACATTGTGACGTATTTCATTACACCGTACATAATCTTGTTGCGCTACTGGACGGACAGCATAGGGAGAATATTTTTATAACTAACCCAAGAGCCCACCTGTCGTTTCCAACGGGAGCAAATTAATCATAGTGGGCAGAACAAGCAAGGAGGTGTGCAGAGCCAAGCACAAGCTAGCGAGGTCCTATTGGCATGTTATAGCATGTATTTGCATATTGCCGTTAGGGTATACCTACTCTGAAATAACTCAATTCGCCCTTTGCACCCCTAAGCAACTACATTTTAACTTTGGCAAACTCGACAAAACGCAGTCCTTTTTTTGTGTGTATTTTATTTGTATGTTTACCCCTTTTTCTCCCCAATTTCGTTATATCCAATTGGTAGTTACAGTCTTGTCTCATCGTTGCAAGTCCCATACGGACTCGGGAAAGGCGAAGGTCGAGAGTCGTGCGTTCCCCGAAACACGACCGGCCCGCCACAGGATCGCTAGAGCGGGCCAATTGTGCGCCGCCCATGGTTCTCCCTGTCGCAGCCGGCCGCGACAGAGCCTGGATTCAAACCAGGATCTCTAGTGGCACAGCTCGCAACTGAGATGCAGTGCCTTAAGACCAACTTAGTCCACTCTGTTCATAACATTTCCATTTTGGGAAGAGAAACTGTATTGAAATCAAATGTTTAATAAATAAGAAAATGTGAATAATGTCGGCACGACGACACCTTTTCCCCCTCAGGAGACTGAAAAGATTTGGGATGGGTCCCCAGATCCTCAAAAAGTTCTACAGCTGCACCATCGAGAGCATCTTGACCAGTTGCATCACCGCCTAGTATGGCAACTGCTCGGCATCCGACCGTAAGGCGGCGCTACAGAGGGTAGTGTACATCACTGAGGCAAAGCTTCCTGTCATCCGGGACTTACAGTTGAAGTCGGAAGTTTACAAACACCTTAGCCAAATACATTTAAACTCCGTTTCTCAGAATTCCTGACATTTAATCCTAGTAAAATTTCCCTGTCTAAGGTCAATTAGGATAACCACTTTATTTAAAAAACGTGAAATGTCAGAATAATAGAAAGAATGATTTATTTCAGCTTTTATTTCTTCCATCACGTTCCCAGTGGGTCAGAAGTTTACATACACTCAATTAGTATTTGGTAGCATTGCCTTTAAATTGTTTAACTTGGGTCAAATGTTTCAGGTAGCCTTCCACAAGCTTCCCACAATAAGTTGTGTGAATTTTGGCCCATTCCTCCTGACAGAGCTGGTGTAACTGAGTCAGGTTTGTAGGCCTACTTGCTCGCACACACTTTTTTAGTTCTGCCTACACATTTTCTATGGGATTAAGGTCAGGGCTTTGTGATGGCCACTCCAATACCTTGACTTTGTCCTTAACTTCTCTAGGATAGGGGGCAGCATTTTCACTTTGGATGAATAGTGTGCCCAGAGTGAACTTCCTCCTACTCTGCCCCAGATGCTAATATATGCATATTAATATTGGATATAAAACACTGAAGTTTCTAAAACTGTTTGAATGATGTTTGTGAGTATAACAGAACTCATATGGCAGGCAAAAACCTGAGAAAAAAATCCAAACAGGAAGTGAGAATTCTGAGGCTGGTCGATTCAACTCATCGCCTATTGAAATCCCAGTGGGATATGGATCTGTTTGCACATCATACGCCTTCCACTAGATGACATTCTGTAGAACGTTGAATGAAGCCTCTACTGTGATGTGGGGCCGGATGGGAGCTGTTTGAGTCAATGGTCTGGCAGAGAGCCAGTTCTTGGTCACGTGCATTCCACATGATATCGACTTGCATTCCATTACTTCTATAGACACAAAGGAATTCTCCGGTTGGAACTAATATTTATGATAACAACATCCTAAAGATTGATTCTCTACTTAGTTTGACAAGTTTATTCGACCTGTAATAACTTTTTGAAGTTGTCGTCCGACGTTTACCTGGATCTGCGCGAGCGTTTGGATATGTGTACTATACGTGCTAACAAAAGTAGCTACTTGGACATAAATAATGGACATTATCGAACAAAACAACAATTTATTGTGGAACTAGGATTCCTGGGAGTGCATTCTGATGAAGATCATCAAAGGGAATATTTATGATGTAATTTCTGTTGACTCCAACATGGCGGAGAAATGTTGTTTCTATCTGAGCGTCGTCTCAGATTATTGCATGGTTTGCTTTTTTCGTAAAGTTTTTTTGAAATCTGACACAGCGGTTGCATTAAGAACAAGTGTATCTTTAATTATATGTCAAACATGTATCTTTCATCAAAGTTTGTGAGTATTTCTGTTAGTTGATGTGGCTCTCTGCAATTTCTCCGGATATTTTGGAGGAATTTCTGAACATGGCGCCAATGTAAACAGATTTTTGGATATAAATATGCACATTATCTAACAAAACATACATGTATTGTGTAACATGATGTCCTATGAGTGTCATCTGATGAAGATCAAAGGTTAGTGATTAATTTGATCTCTATTTCTGCTTTTTGTGACTCCCATCTTTGGCTGGGAAAATGGCTGTGTTGTCTGTGGCTATGTACTGACCTAACAATCGTTTGGTGTGCTTTCGCCGTAAATCCTTTTTTTTAAATCACATGTTGGCTGGATTCACAACAAGTGTAGCTTTAAGTTGGTGTCTTTCATGTGTGATTTCATGAAAGTTTGATTTTTATAGTAATATATTTGAATTTGGCGCTCTGCATTTTTACTGGCTTTTGGCCAAGTGGGACGTTAGCGTCCCACATATCCCAGAGAAGTTAAGCCATTTTGCCACAACTTTGGAAGTATGCTTGGGGTCATTGTCCATTTGGAAGGCCCATTTGCGAGATGCTGCTTCAATATATCTACATAACTTTCCATTCTCATGATGCCATCTATTTTGTGAAGTGCACCAGGCCCTCCTGCAGCAAAGCACCCCAACATGATGCTGCCACCCCCGTCCTTCACGGTTGGGATGGTGTTCTTTGGCTTGCAAGCCTCCCCCTTTTTCCTCCGAACATAATGGTCATTATGGCCAAACAATTATATATTTTTGTTTCTCCAAAAAGTACAATCTTTGTCCCCACGTGCAGTTGAGGTGCAAACCATAGTCTGGCTTTTTTATGGCGGTTTTGGAGCAGTGGCTTCTTCCTTGCTGAGCGGCCTTTCAGGTTATGTCGATATAGGACTCGTTTTACTGTGGATATAGATATTTTTGTACCGTTTCCTCCAGCATCTTCATAAGGTCCTTTGCTGTTGTTCTGGGATTGATTTGCACTTCTTGCACCAAAGTACGTTCATCTCCAGGAGACAGAACACGTCTCCTTCCTGAGCGGTATGACGGCTGCGTGGTCCCATGATGTTATTACTTGCATACTATTGTTTGTACAAATGAACGTGGTACCTTCAGGCATTTGGAAATTGCTCCCAAGGATGAACCAGACTTGTGGAGGTCTACAATTTTTTTCTGAGGTCTTGGCTGATTTCTTTGGTTTTCCCATGATGTCAAGCAAAGAGGCACTGAGTTTGAAGGTAGGCCTTGAAATACATCCACAGGTACACCTCCAATTGACTCAAATGATGTCAATTAGCCTATCAGAAGCTTCTAAAGCCATGACATCCTTTTCTGGAATTTTCCAAGCTGTTTAAAGGCACAGTCAATTTAGTGTATGTAAACTTCTGACCCACTGGAATTGTGATACAGTGGATTATAAGTGAAATAATCTGTCTGTAAACAATTGTTGGGAAAATTACTTGTGTCATGCACAAAGTAGATGTCCTAACCGACTTGCCAACACTATAGTTTGTTGACAAGAAATCTGTGGAGTGGTTGAAAAACAAGTTAATGACTCCAACCTAAGTGCATGTAAACTTCCGACTTCAACTGTATATAAACTCAGCAAAAATTGAAACGTCCTCTCACTGTCAACTGCGTTTGTCAGCAAACTTAACAAGATTCAACAACTGAGACATAAACTGAACAAGTTCCACAGACATGTGACTAACAGAAATTGAAGAATGTGTCCCTGAACAGAGGGGGGGGGGACAAATCAAAAGTAACAGTCAGTATCTGGTGTGGCCACCAGCTGCATTAAGTACTGCTCATGGACTGCACCAGATTTGCCAGTTCTTGCTGTGAGATGTTACCCCACTCTTCCACCAAGGCACATGGAAGTTCCCGGACATTTCTGGGGGTTATGGCCCTATCCCTCACCCTCCGATCCAACAGGTCCCAGATGTGCTTAATGGGATGGCCCCAGACCATGACGGACCCTCCACCTCCAAATCGATCCCGCTCCAGAGTACAGGCCTCGGTGTAACGCTCATTTCTTCGACGATAAACGCGAATCCGACCATCACAACTGGTGAGACAAAAACCGCGACTCGTCAGTGAAGAGCACTTTTTACCAGTCCTGTCTGGTCCAGCGACGGTGGGTTTGTGCCCATAGGCGACGTTGTTGCCGGTGAAGTCTGGTGATTTACAACAGGCTTACAAGCCCATTGCAGACAGTCTGAGCACTGATGGAGGGATTGTGCGTTCCTGGTGTAACTCGGGCAGTTGTTGTTGCCATCCTGTACCTGTCCCGCAGGTGTGATGTTCGGATGTACCGATCCTGTGCAGGTGTTGTTACACATGGTCTGCCACTGCGCGGACGATCAGCTGTCCGTCCTGCTCCCTGTAGCGCTGTCTCAGGCGTCTCACAATATGGACATTGCAATTTATTGCCCTGGCTACATCTGCAGTCCTCATGCCTCCTTGCAGCATGCCTAAGGCACATTCACGCAGATGAGTAGGGACCCTGGGCAGCTTTCTTTTGGTGTTTTTCAGAGTCAGTAGAAAGGCCTCTTTAGTGTCCTAAGTTTTCATAACTGTGACCTTAATTGCCTACCATCTGTAAGCGTCTTAACGACCGTTCCACAGGTGCATGTTCATTAATTGTTTATGGTTCATTGAACAAGCATGGGAAACAGTGTTTAAACCCTTTACAATGAAGATCTGTGAAGTTATTTGGATTTTTACAAATTATCTTTGAAAGACAGGGTCCTGAAAAAGGGACGTTTCGTATTTTGCTGAGTTTACTAGGCGGTGTCAGAGGAAGGCCCAAAAAATTGTCAAAGGCTCCAGTCACCGAAGTCATAGACTGTTCTCTCTGCTACTGCATGGCAAGTGGTACCGGACCGCCAAGTCTAGGTCCAAAAGGCTCCTGAACAATTTATCAAAGGGCCACCCGGACTATACGCATTTAACCCCTCCTCCCGCTTTGTTTTTACACTGCTGCTACTCGCTGGGTATTATCTACAGTGGTTCATCCTTTTAAAGTTGCAGCGTACTGCGGCACAGCTTGCATGGTGCCGCAGAATTCTATGGCACGTTATTGAAGTGTCAACCACTGGAACCATTGGTGCTAGTTTGACCACCAGAGGGCATCTTTGAGAAGCATTTGATAGTCTTCAATAGAGACTGTGCTTGAGAATGCAGGCACGCGGGACACCTGGGTTCAATTCCCCAACGGGGAGGAAGGGGTAGGCTGTCCTTGTAAATAAGAATTTGTTCTTAACTGATTCCATGTGTGTTATTTCATAGTTGTGATGTCTTCTATTATTCTACAATGTAAAAAATTGAATGAGTAGGTGTGTCTAAACTTTTGACTGGTACTTGCTTAATTCATTTGATCAATAATATGGTGTTTCTATTCCAAGAAAAACAAAAAAAMCCCTGGGTGTCCGTTAGGATGGAACGGAAAATATGGCGCTGTACAACGTGACGGTCAGGAGTACAGTACTGGGCTATCTGTAGCAACACAGCTTGCACTGCTATGCAGTGTCTTAGACCATTGCGCCACTCAGGCACTGTAAGACCAAAATAATCCTAACAAATTAAAATAATAAAAACCTTAGTGTAACAACAGTTTTAGTAAGTAATACTGAAATCGTGCAAAATTATCAGTTTCTATTTAGGTTTATGTCGCTCATTCATTGTCAGTTAGAGACACAGTAGGACCCAAGAGCATAATCAGTGCTCTAACTCTCCCATGCGCTGGTCTGGAGCAATGAAGTGGTGACACAGTACCGTACTAAACCACAAATTACCTCTAAATCCGGCAGCATAAATCGCAAAACTTATAATGGAGCAACCACTGTATGTATAGTCACTTTACCCCTACCCATGGGCGAAAAGTTGATATCAACTTTGGGGAGGACAATTACATGAAATTTTCTAAAGAGCAATTCATGAGGGGGACACCAAAAGTAGTGCTGTAACACATAGCCTACGTTATAATATGTTAAATGTATATTGAGGAACCATAATTACTACTACTGGATAATTGATAGGTAGTTAACTGAAGGGTTGTCTCAACTTGTTCAAATGTTTAAATCATTATATACTAATACTAGTTATAGCAGTGTTCCTTATCAGTCCAGTATGTATGCATGCAGGTATTTGTATTTACAACCAGAAATACCAAGAAAGGCCAGTAGGTGGCAATGGTACTATACACTGTACGTGTGCAGTTTTCGCAAATACAATGAGCATGCTGCGAGTTCATCTAAAATAATCTCTATTGAGAACCATCACAAAGTTGGTCTCAGTATTTAACTGACCTTTTTATTTAACTTTTTCTGGTACATTTATATAGTCACTAAATATGTGCCACTGGCCTGAGTCTACTACAATAGCTTTACAAGAACAAAAAGCTCAAAATTAAGTACAGTTCTAAAATCGAAATAACTACTTCAATGAATAACCAAAATAAATCAACCAAAATATCCTTTAAAAAAAACTTATTGTTCAGTCAGTGTCTCAACTCTTCAAACAACAGCTATGGACAAGTATGTCACACAAAGTATGCAATTTTAAATTAAATAAATAATTGGTAAGTGTACTGTCATGTACTAAAAACTGAGAACTACTAAACAAAAATCATACTATACACTAGGGGTTCTCAAACAGGGGTCCGTGGACCCCTAGGGGTCCCTGGTGTAATTGCAAGGGGTCCGTGAAATAAAAAGTGTAATGAACATATTCAGTACCACAAGGTTTCCAGTAACTTAACATATAATATAGAGGGGGTGGGGCTCCCTGAGGACCGCTCAAAACCTTGCCTAAAAATATGCAAGGGTTCCAGTACCCAAAAAAGGTTGAGAACCACTGCTTTACACACTACTGAACTAATGAACAAAAGAACCGAACATGTTTGCGGGTTTCCAACAAATTGCTGGCAGATATTTTCCTTCTTGAGAGACTGTCCAGACTGTCTGTATGTACATTACAGACAACTACAGTGCTCAAGTCTCTCTTGGCACATGCTAGCCCGTAACCAAGTCTTCAACCTACGGAGTGCACTGAAACTCCTCTCAGCCCCACATGAAGACACTGGCACCACAAACAAAATTCTGATCAGCACCTCAACTTGGTCAAACAACCTCCGCACCTCCACTGGAAGCCTCCTGAGGACCTCTGCTGCCTCTCCACTGCTGCTACAGGGGTATTGGTTGCGACAGAGGCAACTGCACTGAAAGATAATCTATGTTCAGCTCAGGGTACTGATCTAGAGACTCATCCAACTCCCCCGTGAGAAGCGCTCTTTCCAAATTTTGCAGGCCGTTTAGACTGTCCTGGTCAAAACGTTCGCCAAACTTAAGTTCCATACCATCCAACACTTTAAAAAAAAATATCTGCACTATAGTGATCCACTGCTTTGCCAGCAAATCGTGTGTCTCAATGGAGTCAATCAATGTTGTTGCTTTCTCATACAGTGCAAGGTAGCTTTCATCATTTATCTTGCCCCTAAGAGAAGACCGCACACAGTCGACTGCAGCCTGCATACCAGAGAGTCTGAGTTTTATTCTGCAGTGAAATGTTTATGCATTCAATCTCTCCAAGAACAGCAGAGGCAAGTGTGAGGCCCAACACAGTCTTGCCTTTGGCTTATTTGAGCACTTCAGCAATGGCAGTTGAAGCTGTCTTGAATGCAGTTTTTGCCATCTCCTCTAGGCTGCTTAGTACCTGCTCATACTGCCCTAGCACAGCTCTAATAGCAGTATTCTGCACAGTCCACCTTGTTGGACATAGGGGTTTCAGGGTGGTCAGATGTGCATTTTCAGATGTGGCAATTGATTCAAACATGCTCTTAAACTTTCCTGGCTGACATCAACTGATGTAAAAAGGGCTTTATAAAAACATTTGATTGATAGAGGGCACCTAACTGATGGACCCAAGAAAGGGAATCCCGGATCAGTGGGGAGGCTGAGCAGCCAGCCTGTGTAATCAGATTTACACAGTGTGCTCCACAATGCACATAGAGGGCTAATGGCTGCTGCCTCCTCACAATTGCCTGTGCACCAGTGTATTGTCCTGCCATGTTTGAGGCACCATCATAACTCTGCCCACGTAAGCTAGACATGGGCAAATTGGGCCTCAACAACACATCAGTTGCCACTTTCGCAAATCCCTCACCTGTTGTCTCCAACACCCTGTATAGCCCAATAAACTCATCGTGAGGGACAAGGTCATGGTATACATAACGCAGGCAGACACTCTCCTGCTCAGTACCAGAGACATCTTGAGTACCATCAACAATTACTGAAAATTGTACAATCGGAAAAGACCTAATCTCAGCTGCAATGCCTGTGTACATTGTGGTACGCTCTGTTAACCACTTCTGTAAAATGGGATCATCCCCTTCTGTCCTAAGTTTCAAAAGCTGGTATAAATTCCAACTGTCATCCGTGTGGCCTCTAAAGGCATGTCCTGGTCTTGCTACATGCCGCACCAAACTAACAATTTTCATCAAGCAATGCCTTGCGTCCTCCTGCTGTTTACCCCACGCACTGGATAACTGGGCACTCATTGGATTTAGCTGGTGTGCTGTTACAGTTACAAAGTGGCGGTGGGTTTGGCAGTTTTGATGTGCTGCAAATTTTACAATGGCTTTTCTCCAGTTCCTAAATTCTGCATTAATGAAGGCAGCATCCGCTCTTTGGCCAAAAGATGGCTGGCTTGAAAACCCTTGGCTACAGTGAGCCATGTAGCCAGGGGAAAATCGCAAAACCAGTTCTCTTGAAACATCAACACACTGTTGGCAAGAGTTTCCAGTACTATAAATTGTGGGTGTGGCTGATATGGTTTTGTGCCATCACTGAGGTAACTGGACAATGCTGTGCCACTGTCCCATATAGTGGTGCTGCTGACAACAAGTTGATACCTGGTCCTGACGTGGCTGTGACACTGTCATCTGAAGTCTCTCTCCCTGGCTCTTTCCCTTCCACCACCCTCACTTACAGTCTGTCCCCTGGAAAATAAATAAGGTCTTTGCCATACTCCTAACTACCGGTACCCAAAACTTACAATTAATCACAACATCAATACCATTGCCTTAAACTGGTGACTGAACTAAGATTTGTTTAAGTTGAGAGTGGGGGTATCCATGGCGTTGTCCAATTATGTCCCTATTTTACAAGTCTAAAAAAGAGAGAACCTTTCATAATGTTGCCAAACAAAGACTCAAACTTACCTGAGACTCACTGTCTCTGCCAGTCTGTCCCTCACTCTCTTTCCCCAGCTCTGCTGTCTGTGTGCCATATGTTGCCTGCTCTGCCTAATGACATCATTATGAAACATTTCCATTAGGATTTCACTTCTTTCTTATGAACATTTTATCAAGTAGTCTGAGATATTAGGCTACTAGGGTTCTTACTTCGTTTTGGTGTACTGAAAATGCTCTGAGATCCATCTTTTTTCTACCTGGCGGGCTAGCTAGCTAGTGTTTGCTGCATCGTTTTGCGCGCTAACTCTGCAAATGCAGCTATTGTGTGTATGAACCTGGATTAGCCACACAGTGTGCAGGTTATTTACAGTAGCAGATGGGCTTCTATCACATATAATGGGCTTCGATCTACCAGGTAGCTAGCTAGTAAATGTGAAACTGATTGCAGTGACAAGGGTTGACAGCTGTATGAGCTCACCATTTACACAATGTAAGCTGCAACCTTTTGTCATTTTATATAGTTTGTTTTATATTGGCTGGCTAACCACAATAACTGAATTTGCAGAGCTAGCGAGCACCAATTCCGTTTCTGTGGTGTTTGCTATAATCTTTGCTATCGTCAGTTTACTCCAAGATCGCCACACGGGTGCTTCTAAGTCCCCTAGCGACAATTTAGCTTTTGCAACGAGACCATTAAATATATTGTAACAACCCAGTATTGTGTTCTGTGTTTGTGGGTGTGTTATGGTTCTCATGGCTACTAGCAGGGGTTAAATATGTCAGGAAGATGGAAAGGTAGCCCAACACAACACAATATGATGGGTAATCCCGCGGGATTTGGAAATGCATAAATAGGGATTACTGTCTCATCTTTCTTTCTTTCTTTCTGTTCGGGGCCTTGATCTGTTCCTATGAGAGTGACCCTTAACTCGACAGGGTAACATTGTGTACGTTCGGCATTTAGCGGCGTGGGCTGTGGCCGGAACAATAGCCCAGTTTAGGAATAAACCTGTGTTCTGACYTGCACACCTAGAGTCCGTCTCTTTTCCCTTTATGACCCAGCCGGGTCATTACATTGGTGTCAGAAGTGCTTCGAACTACGGGATAGAGACTAGGCGAGTTAGCTGTTCAGTATAGGCCGGGTTGGCTTTAGCGTGACTCGCATCTACGGTCATGATGCTTGGGGCGAGGCGGAAAATTAAGGAAGAGTCGGACAAAGTGTCCGTTGTGGGCTCGGGGGTACCCGGTCGGGAGGGTCAGGCGGCGACTGCCGTAGRAAAGCTGGAGAGCCACATGGCGGGAGTTAAATTGTCAGTCAGCAAGATGGCAGAACTGGCGGGTTTTCCTTCACACCGCTCGAGAGCAGACGTCACGGCGACGGGGATATCGACGTCACCGGGTGCGGAAATGGCTGGGCCTGCTTATGTAAACAGAATTTAGGCCGTTCTTCAGCCACACAGCCTCGACGGCGTCGATAGCTTCCTCCTTCCCCCCGTCGGGCTGATGGGGTGAAGGAGCCAGTGTGTTTTGGGCTACTGGGCTGCCTGTGCTTGCACCATGATGGGGAGTGAAGGCCGTCGCCGCCGGAGACAGCTGCTGGGATGGCACAACGACCAAGGGAGCACCCGGGATGACCGGTGGAGTTTCTGCAAGCTTGGAGGAAGACGGAGGGACAGCCCTGCCCCCTGCTGGCCCTCCCGAAGGCGACATTCCCACTGTGGGCCCCCCCGACAGCCTCAAAGTGCCCGACGCTAAGTCCAACTGAGCCCCACAGTTTTTCAAAAAGTCCATTCCCAGTATACAGGGGTCCTGCACTGCTGCTACCCACACCGGACACCCCACAGTTCTCCCCCCCACAGTCACAGATAGCTGACACTTCCCTAACATGGGGGCTAGCTCCCCCGYSMMMKKYMRKMRMWGGASRWRSSYMGSMKCSMMSMSMASMSSRWSRGGWMSTRYKYCYSSWSKSWSYAGSKKYMSYSKWGWKYCCKWGTCSRSYAGKKSYRRWSRKWCSWMCCMCYSTWSSKKRMYKMTGMMATKKCAKMRKYMMSSWASRGKGGKWSGWMYSWYYRSMMCTRSYSGACWMGGRMWCWMSRSKRMMSCTRSWSMSWSSRGRMRYASKWCCYSWYSSKSTKSKSKKSGMKSCKRSSYWYSTCCWKYKMYKRMMKKKSRCGGGGGAGCTAGCCCCCATGTTAGGGAAGTGTCAGCTATCTGTGACTGTGGGGGGGAGAACTGTGGGGTGTCCGGTGTGGGTAGCAGCAGTGCAGGACCCCTGTATACTGGGAATGGACTTTTTGAAAAACTGTGGGGCTCAGTTGGACTTAGCGTCRGGCACTTTGAGGCTGTCGGGGGGGCCCACAGTGGGAATGTCGCCTTCGGGAGGGCCAGCAGGGGGCAGGGCTGTCCCTCCGTCTTCCTCCAAGCTTGCAGAAACTCCACCGGTCATCCCGGSTGCTCCCTTGGTCGTTGTGCCATCCCAGCAGCTGTCTCCGGCGGCGACGGCCTTCACTCCCCATCATGGTGCAAGCACAGGCAGCCCAGTAGCCCAAAACACACTGGCTCCTTCAMCCCATCAGCCCGACGGGGGGAAGGAGGAAGCTATCGACGCCGTCGAGGCTGTGTGGCTGAAGAACTGTCAGGGTCTGGATGAGGGACAACAGAGACAGTTAAAGCAGCTGCTGTTGGACTTTAAAGATAGCTTYGCTTGGGGGGAAGATGAGGTAGGACAAACGCACCTAGTTCAGCACGAAATAGACACTGGGGACGCCCGACCCATTAAAATTCGGCCCCGTCGTATTCCCCTTGCCAGGAGGGAAGCAGCAGACACAGCTATTGTTGACATGTTGCGGGCTGATTTCATTGAGCCATCAGATAGCCCATGGTCCGCGCCGGTCGTCATGGTGCCTAAGAAAGGGGGTAAACTTAGGTTTTGTGTTGACTACAGGGGCCTAAATTCTGTCACCACTAAAGACTCTTATCCCCTACCGAGGATTGATGAGTCGCTAGACCACGTGAGAGGGTCCTCGTGGTTCTCCTCCCTTGATCTGCGCAGTGGCTACTGGCAGGTGCCCCTCTCGCCAGGGGCACGTGAAAAAACAGCCTTCTCCACRGATAGGGGCCATTGGCAGTTCAAGGTGCTGTGCTTCGGGCTCTGTAATGCTCCTGCCACCTTTGAGAGGCTCATGGACAGAGTGCTGGCGGGGGTTCCGAGAGACGAGTGTGTTGTGTACCTAGACGACATATTGGTGCACGGCACATCGTTTGAGGGGGCACTGGGGGCAATTAGGCGAGTGTTGGAGAGGATCTCGGGGGCGGGGCTAAAATTACATCCGGGAAAGTGCCATTTCATGCAAAGGGAGGTGGCGTTCCTGGGGCATCAGCTGGGTGGTGAGGGCATCAGCACGATGCCAGACAAAGTAGAGGCTGTGAGGGGGTGGCCAGTTCCAGGGGGGGAAAAAATAGGTTAAGAGCTTCCTGGGGCTGGCATCCTACTATCGTAGGTTTGTGAAGGGGTTTGCGGGGGTAGCGGCTCCTTTGAACCACCTTCTCAAGGAGGACACTGTTTTTCAGTGGACCGAAGAGCACCAGCGGGCKTTTGAGGCCCTCAAACGTGCCCTGATGGAGGCCCCTGTCCTGGCCTCACCAGACCCGAACCGTCCGTTCATCCTGGACACCGACGCAAGCAATGAGGGTTTGGGGGCTGTGCTGGCTGCCTGCATCATGTGCCACTTCTGAGGACTGGATCAAACCATTGTGAGGCAAAGAGAAGGATCACAATTTTTTGAAATTTAAAAACGCGCGATTAAGTGTCTATAATCAGCACAAGTGTTTTCATTGCATATTATTAATATTTGTGAAGTGACATAGTTTACAGTGATATATTAGGGGGGGACAAATTATATTTTTCTCTATATGGGTCGTGTCCCCTCCGCCCCCCTGGTATTTCCGCATATGCCCCTACCTACATGTACAAATTACCTTGACTAACCTGTACATGACCCGGTACCCCTGTATAGCCTCATTATTGTTATTTTATGGTGTTACTTTAGACTTGTTTCACCTTAGTTTTAGTAAATATTTTCTTAACTCTATTTTCTTAAAACTGCATTGTTGGTTAAGGGCTTATCAGTGAACATTTCACGGTAAGGTCTACCTACACCTGTTGTATTTGGCGGACTTGACAAATAAAATGTGATTTGATATCTGGCTCGTTGTTCTGTGGCAGAGTGCTTATGGTCATGAGTAGAAGGGATCCAGCATGTCAAATGAACGTCAACAGTATATTGTTTTGGCTAACCATAACCTAATTATCCTAACGATGTTAATTTCTCCTAAAGTGTTACGAAAAGTAAAATCTGACGTTAATTTGACAAAAGCTGGATCCCATCTAGCCTTGACCAGTGCTTATGGTTAATTAAACTGGCCGCGGGTTTCCACTAGTTACCACAGACCAGCCCACAGTCAACAGTCAACATTGGCAAGATCGTAAAAATTCATGAAAACCAACATTTACTTTTTGGCCTTCATTTAATGTTAGGCATAATGTTAGCAGTGTGGCTATATTATATCTATAAAGCATGTTTAACGGTAATGTTTTGAAGTAAAAATAGGTATTTATTTGATTGTGTATACTTAGCYTTAAGCGCTATGGCAGCACGCTAAGCTTTTTTTTTTTGTTATAATATTTACCTAACGTTACCTAGCTAGTTTTGCAAACGTTAACTTAGCTAGCGTCTAGTCAGTGTTTGCGATAGAAAATGGCCTTAACGAAGACTGACGATTACATTTTCATTTACCGGAGAATTACTTTTGATGCAACCGTAGCAAATGTGTTTTTCTAGCTAGCTCCTTGTTCTATCTTTTCCCATAATGTACAGCAACTGCCATTACTGCAGCAGCGAAAAACAGGAAACAGTCATTTTCAGAAGGTCCTGCTATTTGACCCCGCGCAAGAGAAAAGCCCATTGGACAAGTTCAGGTAGGTCCCTCCCCGTTTTGTTCTGTTTGCTACCGTTTAGTTCTTAAACAGTACGTGTGTTCCGTTGCGAGACTTGAATACACCGATGGTTCAGCCACTTGGTAGCTAGCTATCGTTAATCAAATTAAGCAAAATTATGTAGTGCCGTTGTAAAGTATAAACTCACCATAGTCATGTCGGTGAAGAAGTTTGAATGCGGTCCCAGGCGGGGATTCTCAGATGAACGTGTACGCGTATCGGACAGTTCTACTTTGATTTATAGCACCGCCCACCTGGCGAAATGCAGTGGAAATAGTGGGTTGAATCATTTTGCATGGCCTGGTGCGCCGGATGAGCGGAGTCGGGAATTTAGACCATTCCATTGGTCCTTAAATCACCTGGGGCACTGGGCCATGCAAAACGAACTATCAGTAAGGATGGCGTCACTTCCTGTCATTCCTGCCAACGGAAGTAGTTAATTGAGCAAAATGGCAACCCCTTATGTTGAAGATCAATCTGGTAAGGCTGGTTCAAGTCAGACATCCAGTTAAATATTGGTGAAGTTTGAGAATGAACACACAGTTTAGCATGAATAACCCGTAGCTACCCCAGAAAAGCAACCCCACGACGTTCGTTTTGTGGAGTAAACAAATTGTTCCAGCGCGACGTATTCTGCCCTGGCTAACCAGTTACTAGCTAAAACACACCACACTACACTAGTGCTAGTTAGCTAGCGTATTAGCTAATATTTCTAGTTAGCTAGTAGCTATCTATGTGTTAACGAACTAGTTCGATGTGACACCTGATTATGTTGGCTAGCCAAGATGGGGGCAACATTTATTTGTTAGATAACTAACTAGTAACTAGTACCAGCAGCAAGTGGCTAATTTGAAATAAATTAGCTAGCAAAGACGCTAGGTAGCTAGTTTACGCTAATAAATTATGGGTAATCATGGTAACAGAGTGATGCCGAAACTCAGATTTTTTACTTTAAAATGTATGGCAAACAAAAACCAATGGTTGCTAAGTTAATGAAATCACACAACTTTGCACAAGGACTACTTTGAAACATTTCCCCTTTTTATTTACAAAAACACCGTTAACGTTACTTGAAGAACCGTGCAGATGCTAAATTTATTAACAGTATGAAGGCACAAACAGTACAAACCGTTATTCTGTTATCAAACTTTTGATATGCACTGTTCAAGTAAATGTGTTTTGGTAAAATGTATGGTGGAAATGTTTAAAAGTAGTCATTGTGCATAGAGTTGAATGGTTTGTTTAACTTTGGTTTTTGATAGAAGTAGTCCTTGTGCATAGAATCCTCTTAAGGGTCGGACCCTTTTTTTCAATTTTCTCTTAAAATGACATACCCAAATCAAACTGCCTGTAGCAAGGATATGCATATTCTTGGTACCATTTGAAAGGAAACACTTTGACGTTTGTGGAAATGTGAAAGGAATGTAGGAGAATATAACACATTAGACCTGGTAAAAGATAATACAAAGAAAAAAACAACTGTTATTTTGTAATTTTTGTACCATCTTTTGAAATGCAAGAGAAAGGAAATCATGTATTATTCCAGCCCAGGTGCAATTTAGATTTTGGCCACTAGATGGCAGTTTCAGACTGATTAAATTAACCATTACATTTCTGTTCAAAATTTTGTAGCAAGACTGCCCAAATGTGCCTAGTTTGTTTATTAATAAATTGTGTACTCTCCTCAAACAATGGCATGGTATTCTTTCACTGTAATAGCTACTGTAAATTGGACAGTGCAGGTAGATTAACAAGAATTTAAGCTTTCTGCCAATATCAGATATGTCTATGTCCTGGGAAATGTTCTTGTTACTTACAACCTCATGCTAATCGCATTAGCCTACGTTAGGTCAACCGTCCCGCAGGGGACCCACCAATCCTGAAGACGTTTTTTAAACAAACCATACAACTTTGCAGTCATTGTATTATTGTTTGGGTGAAAAGATCTGTCTCAGCATCACTCTGTTACCGTGGAATTGCCCCCTATTAACAAATGTACACTGGCTAGCTAGCTAACATTAGCTATTTAATAACGACTATAAAACATACATTTCTATTAAATTGTTCTCGGTACTGTTCATGCTACTGCCGATGCAAACGTGGCAAATCGAGAGCTTTGGACTATAAGGTTCTATCTGCAAAAAGATGATTGAGATAATTGGCTTCAAAGTTCTGGACCCTCATTGGTTTGATTTTGTCAGTTATCAGTGAACTTAACAACGTGAATCGGGGTATTTAGACTACTATATAGGTAGAGAGCCTTGTTCTGTTCAATGTTATGTCATTAACTCAATTTTGACAAATGCAGATTGAACCTTATAGTCCCTAACTCTCAAAATGCACTGTAGTATAGTGAGTAGTGTATTGTTGTAACATACACACAGGGCAATGTTTTAGCAAGCAAGAGTCTACCAGCTGAACAAAACATTGGTTCAAGATAAATGCATTGTTTTCAGTGAATTTATAATATTTGCACATGTTTGCTCCTCCTGTTATAGGGAAATACATTGCTGCTACACAGCGACCTGATGGAACCTGGAGGAAGCCTCGTAGAGTGAAGGATGGTTATACCCCTCAGGAAGAGGTCCCTGTGTAAGTAATGCTTCCTAACAAAGTTACAGTACCAGTCAAAAGTTTGGACACACCTACTCATTCAAGGTTTCTACTTTATTTTTAACATTTTCTACGTTGTAGAATAATAGTGAAGACATAAAAACTATGAAATAACACATGGAGTCATGTAGTAACCAAAAAAGTGTGAAAACAAATAAATATTTGAGATTTGAGATTCTTCAAAGTAGCCACCCTTTGCCTTGATGACAGCTGTCGTGACGTGACTTTCAGTAATGTAATGACTGTTATTTATCGAATAAACTAACTACGTTTAATTGTCACCCAATTTAAATTAATCATGTAACAATTAACTCATTAGGAATTTGGGGCACCACAGGAAAAGTTGTTTAACGAGTTACCATCTCCCGAATTAAACTCTAAAGATATATACAGTTGAAGTCGGAAGTTTACATACACTTAGGTTGGAGTCATTAACTCGTTTTTCAACCACTCCACAAATTTATTGTTAACAAACTATAGTTTTTGCAAGTCGGTTAGGACATCTACTTTGTGCATGACACGAGCAATTTTTACAAAAATAGTTTACAGACAGATTATTTCACTTATTATTATTTCACTGTATCACAATTCCAGTGGGTCAGAAGTTTACATACACTAAGTTGACTGTGCCTTTAAACAGCTTGGAATATTCCAGAAAATGATGTCATGGCTTTAGAAGCTTCTGATAGGCTAATTGACATCATTTGAGTCAATTGGAGGTGTACCTGTGGATGTATTTCAAGGCCTACCTTCAAACTCAGTGCCTCTTTGCTTGACATCATGGGAAAATCAAAAGAAATCAGCCAAGACCTCAGAAAGAAAATTGTAGACCTCCACAAGTCTGGTTCATCCTTGGGAGCAATTTCCAAAGCCTGAAGGTACCACGTTCATCTGTACAAACAATAGTACGCAGGTATGAACACCATGGGACCACGCAGCCATCATACCGCTCAGGAAGGAGACGCGTTCTGTCTCCTAGAGATGAACGTACTTTGGTGCGAAAAGTGCAAATCAATCCCAGAACAACAGCAAAGGTCCTTGTGAAGATGTTGGAGGAAACGGGTACAAAAGTATCTATATCCACAGTAAAACGAGGCCTATATCGACATAACCTGAAAGGCCACTCAGCAAGGAAGAAGCCACTGCTCCAAAACTGCCATAAAAAAGCCATACTACTTGCAACTGCACATGGGACAAAGATCGTACTTTTTGGAGAAATGTCTTCTGGTCTGATGAAACAAATATAGAACTGTTTGGCCATAATGACCATGGTTATGTTTGGAGTTAAAAGGAGGAGACTTGCAAGCCGAAGAACACCATCCCAACCGTGAAGCACGGGGGGTGGCAGTATCATGTGTGCGGGGGTGCTTTGCTGCAAGGGACTGGTGCACTTCACAAAATAGATGACATCATGAGGATGGAAAATTATGTGGATATATTGAAGCAACATCTCAAGACATCAGTCAGGAAGTGAAAGTTTGGTTGCAAATGGGTCTTCCAAATGGACAATGACCCCAAGCATACTTCCAAAGTTGTGGCAAAATGGCTTAAGGACAACAAAGTCAAGGTATTGGGGTGGCCATCACAAAGCCCTGACCTCCATCCTATAGAAAATTTGTGGGCAGAACTGAAAAATAGTGTGCGAGCAAGGAGGCCTACAAATCTCACTCAGTTACACCAGCTCTGTCAGGAGGAATGGCCAAAATTCACCCAACTTATTGTGGGAAGCTTGTGGAAGTTAAACAATTTAAAGGCAGTGCTACCAAATACTAATTGAGTGTATGTAGACTTCTGACCCACTGGGAATGTGATGAAATAAATAAAAGCTGAAATAAATCATTCTCTCTACTATTATTCTGACATTTCACATTCTTAAAATAAAGTGGTGATCCTAACTGACCTAAGACAGGAAACTTTTACTAGGATTAAATGTCAGGAATTGTGAAAAACTGAGTTTAAATGTATTTGGGTAAGGTGTATGTAAACTTCTGACTTCAACTGTAGATTACTCTTACATCAATAACAGTCACTTATTAATCATTATCTCATATCAGTCTCATTCTGAACATCGCAGACCTCTTGAATCCGCAAGAACCCCAGCCTTTTCTGATTATTCAGTTCTCCACAAATTGATTTATTTACTAACTAACTAAATAATAACACCAAATATACATAGACTTACATGAGACAAATGTCCCTAGTGTACTGACAAGATATGACGGCTTGTTACACATATGGAGAGGGAGGGGTAGATAAATGGAGGGAGAGTCAAACTTATCGTACATTTAGGAACTACCCTCGAAGTAATGATAATGCTTTGCTCACGAACTGCTGCCTGTTTGGGTAATAAATGCAATGTAAATATGTGTCTTTGTTCGTCTCTCTGTTGGAACCAACCAATCCTTCTATGAGGAAGGGGCTGGATGGGTGTAAGGCTCTGGTTGTCCACCAGAGGTCACAATCTGCTTAGTAGTTCTGGCTTGTAGTGGTTGTTTCAGATGCACCAATGATTGTCTGAGATGGGGTGTAATCCTTCCTTTCTCGGGTAGATAGTCTAGTTCTAGATCCTTTACATGCACAGCTGCAGACTGTCAAATGTTCTGGTCAGACTGTCAAATGTTCTGGTCTAGTCTTTATCTTCACTTGTTTCAGAGTTTCTAACCATTTCAACGTGTGGCCAACTCTCCACGCTTTTCTGGTCTGATAGGTGAGGTTATCTTCTCACCTCGTGTTGAGACTAAGAGTTTAAAGCATTTGTACCGTTCAGCTCACGCTGTCCGCCTGCTGCTCTCATATGTTAATTCTTAGCGAGTCCCTTTAAGCACTCTGGTCAGAAAGGCGGTTCCATCACACTGACACTCTCTTCTACCTCATTAGGGGCGTGGCTTAGTTAAAACTTCTTATGGCTGCAATCCTGTTAACGGGATCGATATGACAACAGCCAGTGAAAGTGCAGGGCGCCAAATTCAAACAGAAATCTCATAATTAAAATTCCTCAAACATACATGTATCTTATACCATTTTAAAGGTAATCTTGTTGTTAATCCCACCAAAGTGTCCGATTTCAAATAGGCTTTTCAGCGAAAGCACCACAAACGATTCCGTTAGGTCACTGCAAAATCACAGACAAACAGTCATTTTTCCAGCCAAAGGAGTCACAAAAAGCAGAAATAGAGATAAAATGAATCACTAACCTTTGATGATCTTCATCAGATGACACTCATAGGACTTCATGTTACACAATACATATATTTTTTTGTTCGATAAAGTTAATGTTTATATCCAAAAACCTCAGTTTACATTGGCGCCATGTTCAGAAATGCCTCCAACATATCCAGAGAAATTGCAGAGCCACGTCAATTAACATAAATACTCATCATAAACTTTGATGAAAGATACATGTTTTACATAGAATTAAAGATACACTTGTTCTTAATGCAACCGCTGTGTCAGATTTCAAAAAGCTTTACGGCAAAACACAATATTCAATGATCTGAAAACAGCATTCAGCCACAAAAGCAAGCCATACAGTTACCTGCCAAATTGTGCAGTCAACAAAACTCATAAGAAGCAGTATAAATCTTCACTTACCTTTGCTGATCTTCGTCGGAATGCACTCCCAGGACTCCCACTTCCACAAGAAATGTTTGTTTTGTTCGGTAATGTACATTATTTATGTCCAAATAGCTATTTTTGTTAGCGTGTTTGGTCAACAAATCCACTGTCAGGAAGCGCGTTCACTAAAAGCTGACGAAATGTCCAAAAGTTCCGTAACAGTCAGTAGAAACATGTCAAACGATGTATTGAATCAATCTTTAGAATGTTTTTAACATAAATCTTGAATAACGTTCCATGGCAGACCTGACTAATTCCCCTCTCATTCGGCCCCCCTTCACAGTAGAGGCATCAGACAAGGTTCTACAGACTGTTGACATCTAGTGGAAGCCGTAGGAAGTGCAAACTCATCCATATCTCGCTGTGAATTCAATAGGATCTTGGTTGAAAATCCACCAGCCTCAGAATTCCCGCTTCCTGTTTGGATTTTTTCTCCGGTTTTTGTCTGCCATATGAGTTCTGTTATACTCACAGACATCATTCAAACAGTTTTAGAAACTTCAGAGTGTTTTCTATCCAATACTAATAATAATATGCATATATTAGCAACTGCTGGGACTGAGGAGCAGGCAGTTTACTATGGGCACCTCTGTGCACCTTTCATCCAAGCTACTCAATACTGCCCCTGCAGCCATAAGAAATTAATGTACAACGGACATGAAAAACCATTATCTCATTAGAAAACCAAAATCACATTCGTATCTTAAAGAAACTAGGTTCGTCATTCATCATATTCTATTATCATACTGGATGGCTAGAATGTGTTTCTTTCCTAAGTTACAGTATTTGGTTCATACCGTTTTTAATAACATCACAAAATAATAAACAATGTGACAGGATTATTCTTTAGATCCCCACGGACCATTCTTAACATTACTCTCTAAATATTGTTCCAAAGTTCACTCTTTGGGTGTTATATTTTTGGGTGGCAAAATGTCTCTGTAACAAAGGAATTCCTTTCCCAATACTGAGGAGCAAAGGGAGAGATTCCCCTCCTGCCTAATTTATGACCGAGTGATAAGGTGTCAAAACCGGCACACCGGCACACAAAACCGACACAATCTTCCCCTCTTCTGTGGGTAAGAGGGTCTGGTGGTGTCAGCTATTTACCAAGCTGATCTGAGGCGTTTGATCCTCGACCAGGAGAGTCATGACACAGCTTTGCACACTCTTGGCATTCTCTCAACCAGCTTCACCTGGAATGCATTTCCAACAGTCTAGAAGGAGTTCCCACATATGCTGAGCACTTGTTGGCTACTTTTCCTTTACTCTGCAGTCCAACTCATCCCAAACCATCTCAATTGGGTTGAGGTCAGGTGATTGTGGAGGCCAGGTCACCTGATGCAGCAAACCAGATGCGTATCGCTGCAGAATGCTGTGGTAGCCATGCTTTTTAAGTGTGCCTTGAATTCTAAATAAATCACTGACAGTGTCACCAGCAAAGCATCATCACACCACCTAAAGGAACATTTATTGAGTAAATGAATATCTGCTGAGTGCAACCATATGAAGATCATCAAAGGTAAGGGATTCATTTTATCTCTATTTCTGACTTGTGTACCTCTTCTACTTGGCTGGTTACTGTTTGTAATGATTTGTCTGCTGGGCTATGTTTTCAAATAATCGTACGGTATGCTTTCGCCGTAAAGCATTTTTTAAATCACAAGAAGTTAATCTTTAAACCTATGTAAAATATGTTTTGTTTTCTGAATTTTTATAATGAGTATTTCTGTATTTGAATTTGGCGCCCAGCAGTTTCACTGGCTGTTGAAGAGGTGGGACGCTAACGTCTCACGTACCCTAGAGAGGTTAATTGCAATGCATTCCAGGTGACTACCTCATGAAGTTGGTTGAGAGAATGCCAAGAGTGTGCAAAGCTGTCATCAAGGCAAAGGGTGGCTACTTTGAAGAATCTCAAATTTAAAATATATTTATGATTTGTTTAACACTTTTTTGGTTACTACATGATTCCGTATGTGTTATTTCATAGTTTTGATGTCTTCACTATTATTCTGCAATGTAGAAAATAGTACAAATAAAGAAAAACCCTTAAATGAGTAGGTGTGTCCAAACTTTTGACTGGTTCTGTACCTCTGTCAAGTCAACCTTTTATATGGCTTTGTTAGAAGCCTCTGCTGTAGATTGGTTGTTTCCTCATTTCCTCTTTGCTTTCAGCTACGAGAATAAATTTGTTAAGTTCTTCAAGGGCAAGCCCGATCTGCCACCGGGTATGAGCCCCAGCAATGCGGCCCAGGCAAGGCAGCAGCAGGGGATCCCCGGCATTGCAGAGAATGAGACAGCTGGGCTCTCCAAGACAGCCAAGCGAAACATGAAACGCAAGGAAAAGCGCAAGCAGCAAGGCCCGGATAGCAATGTGGATACACTAACAAATGCTGTTGAGACTATGACGTTTGCAGAGGACGGTGACAGTGTGACGCCTGCATCTAACCCAGCTGGAGCTACTAATGACACTTCATCTGCAACAGCAGAGAAGGCCAAGAAGATCAAGAACATAAAAAAGAAGCTGAGGCAGGTTGAGGAGCTGCAGCAGAAACTGGACTGTGGGGAAATCAAGCAAGCTACAAAAGAGCAGCAGGAGAAGCTTGGAAGGGCCAAAGCCTTACAGGTTGAGTTACTGCAGCTTGAGGAGGATTCATGAGATTGAAAATGTTGTAAAAAGTGCAGCAGACCAGTTGTGGAAGTTAGACTGTTCAAAAATACAAACACCCAGTTCTAAAAGAAATTGACATTTACAGCTGCGTTGATGAGCTTCCCTTGAACATTTTCTGGATATTTGTTATTATCAGACAGCCAATGAACATGAACTTTGGCTTTTGGAATATCAAGTGTACATAAACCCAACACTTCACGTGTTATGTTGTTGACAATAAGTGATCATGCTTTTCCCACACTTTGTCCAAAACCAATTACCAAACAACAATGAGCCAGCCAGGTTTTTTCTCTTCATTTAAAATGTACTTTTAAAACAATTGAACTGATTCCCTATGCTTGGCTATGAACTTATTGGCCATTCAATTATAGTTGTAATAGCATTTATTTGTGTACTTAGTATGTTTGTGCATTTTCTATCTTTGTTTGAAAAAAATCTTTATCTGTCAAGAATAGCATAAAATATTATATATTAGTTAGTTGCATTAAAGATAGAAAAATCCCCTATTGAAAAGAATACCTGTTTGTTGACCCATCTCTGTGTACTGAAATGATACAAATTTTCCCGACGATTGGATTACTTCAAATACAGTTTGAATTTGTGTACATAATGAAGAGGTTCATGGTTTACAACATTGTAAACAACTAATAATGTAAATCCCTGTGATTACAGGGGATATAGAGGATTGTGCTGTTTTTTTATCTGATTTCGGCAATCAGATAGGATTAAATGTTAGAATGTGATTCTGGTCCTCTGTGTAGGGATTCGGGTTTGGTCTGACCTTTTTTTTCAATCTGACCTTTTAATCAAGATTAAATGTCGTTTTTCAATGGCGATTTAGGATAGTTTTGATGCCGAAAATCTGGATTATCTTGATCTCACTGGAAGGGTGGTTTTAGAAAGGTGAATGGCACTACAACCAAGACATTTTAATGTAAACTGAACAAAAATATAAATGCAACATGTAAAGTGCTGGTCCCGTGTTTCTTGAGCTGAAATAAAACATCTCAGAAGTTTTCCATATGCACAAAAAGCTTATTTCTCTCATTTTGTGTACACATTTGTTTACATCCCTGTTAGTGAGCGTTTTATCTTTTGTCAAGATAATCCATCCACCTGACAGGGTGGCATATCAAGAAGCTGATTAAACAGCATGACCATTACACAGGTGCACCTTGTGCTGGGGACAATGACAGGCCACTAAAATGTGCAGTTTTGTCACACAACACAATGCCGGAGATGTCTCAAGTTTTGAGGGAGCGTTCAATTTGCATGGGGACTGCAAAGAATGTCCACCAGAGCTGTTGCCAGAGAATTGAATGTTGATTTCTCGACCAATGTCGTTTTAGAGAATTTGGCAGTATGTCCAACCAGCCTCACAACCGCAGAACACGTGTAACCACGCCAGCCTAGGACCTCCACATCCGGCTACTTCACCTGCGGGATCATCAGAGGGGGTGCTGAGGATTATTGATGTTTGATTGGCTGGGCCTTGCTCCCCAGTGGGTGGGCCTGGCTCCCAAGCTGATGGGCCTATGCCCTCCCAGGCCCACCCATAGATGTGCCCCTGCCCAGTCATGTGAAATCCATAGATTAGGGCCTAATTAAATTATTTTAATTGACTGATTTCCTTATATGTAACTCAACAAAATCTTTGAAATGGTTGCGTTTATATTTTTGTTCAGTATAACTAAGGTGACATGGTTTAAAAAGCTATTTGCTTCTGAAAACCAAAGGTAATGTTAAATTGGTTGTAGTAAAGTCATGTGGTCAGTTGTTATATTGAGAAGTGTCAAATAAATGCATGTACTTATGTGATATGCAGACCATTTTTAATCTAGGTACCTTTTATTAATGTAGTTTACTCAGGTTGGGTTAAATGCGGAAGACACATTTCAGTTGAATGATTTTCAGTTGTACAACTGACTAGCTATCCCACTTTCCCTTTACCTTACTCATATCTGTTTCATTAAGACAGTGTTGAAGTAGTACCATAGCCTGTCCAGTAGATGGCAAGGTGTAGGCCTGAAATGCCGGATTCTGTGATCTTGATATTGTGTTATCTGAATCAGAATGATCCTATCTGGTTATTTGCTGAAAAACCGTCTCAAAAACAGCTAGATCAATCTGATCTTGCATTGCAAAAAAGAGGATTACAGAATCCAGATCATTCTGAACCAGATTAAACGATTTGAAAAACTGGGCCCTGGTGACATCAAGAGGCAAAAATCTTCCGGATTCATTGTTAGATAACCTTTATGGCAAAAACAAAGCCTTGCCATAAATGTTTTAGCTTTACAACTATTTTTGACTGCTATATTTAACTAATGCCCATTTCCACAGGTTCTACTTGGTGTAAGATAATGCTGACCTACTGCATCTATAGCTACACCCCAGATTTGGGCCTGGCAAAAACATGTGTGGCCCTGCGGTCTGCGTTTAGGTACTGAAGTAAGATGTCACCCCTGAATTTCTGGGAGGTGTTGTTTCTGTAAAGAGCAGACATCAAAATCGTGTTTCATAACAATGATCTTGTCCAGTGCCCTTTGACAGACCAGGTGAGAGTCAGAGTGCTCCATAGGCGTACAACTGTCACTGCAGTTTGGATGTGTGAAAGAAGGCTTTTCAGATCTCAACTAACATGAGTCTGATGGGGACGATCTGCTGTATATGCATCTGAACGTGATATTATCTGTATTTTCACCTGTCTGAAACAATCCTCTGTCATTAAGGGGAGTCAGGCATTGTGCWTTTTGACAAAGACAAGTAGTGGACAGAGGGGAAGTCTTCTGGCCGTGAACTGAGGATTGTAGCAGCCCATGAGATTGGTCACGTCCTTGGCCTGGGTCACTCTCAGCACCACGAAGCTCTAATGGGACCCGTTTACCCTGGTTACCGTGCCAACTTCAAACTAAATCCTGATGTCATCTCTGGAATCCAAGCTCTCTGTGTTTAGGGCTGGATGATTATTTATTTTGTTTATACAGATTATGTGATCAATATCTGATAAAACATCAAATACTTCCGTAGTAAGACTTTGATTTCCTGTGGATGTTGTATGTACAGTTGAAGTCGGAAGTTTACATACTCCTTAGCCAAATACATTTAAACTCAGTTTTTCACAATTCCTGACATTTAATCCTAGTAAACATTCCCTGTCTTAGGTCAGTTAGGATCACCACTTTATTTTTTAGAATGTGAAATGTCAGTATAATAGAGAGAATTATTTATTTTAGCTTTTATTTCTTTCATCACTTTCCCAGTGGGTCAGAAGTTTACATACACTCAATTAGTATTTTGTAGGATTTTCTTTAAATTGTTTAACTTGGGTCAAATGTTTTGGGTAGCCTTCCACAAGCTTCCCACAATAAGTTAGGTGAATTTTGGCAATTCCTCCCGACAGAGCTGGTGTAACTGAGTCAGGTTTGTACCCTCCTTGCTCGCACACACTTTTTCAGTTCTGCCCACAAATTTTCTATAGGATGGAGGTCAGGGCTTTGTGATGGCCACTCCAATACCTTGACTTTGTTGTCTTAAGCCATTTTGCCACAACTTGGGGTCATTGTCCATTTGGAAGACCCATTTGCGACCAAGCTTTAACTTCCTGACTGATTTCTTGAGATGTTGCTTCAATATATCCACATAATTTTCCTACCTCATGATGCCATCTATTTTGTGAAGTGCACCAGTCCCTCCTGCAGCAAAGCAGCCCCACAACATGATGCTGGCACTCCCGTGCTTCACGGTTGGGATGGTGTTCTTCGGCTTGCAAGCATCCCCCTTTTTCCTTCAAACTAACCATGGTCATTATGGCCAAACAATTCTATATTTGTTTCATCAGACCAGAAGAACATTTCTCCAAAAAGTACGATCTTTGTCCCCATGTGCAGTTGCAAACCGTAGTATGGCTTTTTTATGGCGGTTTTGGAGCAGTGGCTTCTTCCTTGCTGAGCGGCCTTTCAGGTTATGTCAATATGGACTCGGTTTACTGTGGATATAGATACTTTTGTACCTGTTTCCTCCAGCATCTTCACAAGTTCTTTTTCTGTTGTTCTGGGATTGATTTGCACTTTTCGCACCAAAGTACGTTCATCTCTAGGAGACAGAACGCGTCTCCTTCCTGAGCGGTATGACGGCTGCGTGGTCCCATGGTGTTTATACTTGTGTTAGTGTACTTTAATTTTTGGTTTGTACAGATGAACGTGGTGCCTTCAGACATTTGGAAATTGCTCCCAAGGATGAACTAGACTTTTCTGAGGTCTTGGCTGATTTCTTTTGATTTTCCCATGATGTCAAGCAAAGAGGCTCTGAGTTTGAAGGTAGGCCTTGAAATACATCCACAGGTACACCTCCAATTGACTCAAATGATGTCAATTAGTCTATCAGAAGCGTCTAAAGCCATGACATAATTTTCTGGAATTTTCCAAGCTGTTTAAAGGCACAGTCAACTTAGTGTATGTAAACTTCTGACCCACTGAAATTGTGATTAAGTGAAATAATCTGTCTGTAAACAATCGTTGGAAAAATGACTTGTGTCATGTACAAAGTAGATGTCCTAACCGACTAGCCAAAACTATAGTTTGTTAACAAGACATTTGCGGATTGGTTGAAAAACGAGTGTTAATGACTCCAACCTGACTCCAACCTAAGTATGTAAACTTCCGACTTCAACTGTAGATGATAAAGA
The DNA here is from genome assembly GCF_002910315.2 of Salvelinus sp. IW2-2015. NCBI lineage: Eukaryota > Metazoa > Chordata > Actinopteri > Salmoniformes > Salmonidae > Salvelinus > Salvelinus sp. IW2-2015. The sequence goes on from NW_019943104.1 coordinate 81,161, forward strand.
CCGGTTCAAGACGTTATTTGTTTGAAACCTTTGCCTTTTCTGTTCTCCTTTAGGGAAGCCAGCCAATCGTCCCACAGTATCCAGAAAGCCAAATCATCCAATCCTAGAGGCAGGTCCACCACATTCTTACAAGGGTACCATGGATGCAATTATGTTAGGTAGGTACCGTAAAGATTTTATCCCAATGTCTGTCCTACAAAACACAATGTAAACTATATGTGAAACTGCAAAATAGCACAGCGCTTTCCTTTGGATATACAGTATTTACAAGTGTTTGTTTGTCTGATATTTATCCACCACCCAGGTCCTTTTTGCAAGACACACATCTTCAGCGGTTAGTATGTGTGGACAGTGTCTGACACTACTGGCTACAACACACCCATCCCGATCTCTGTGCTGTGGAAGGATCTACCAGGGAGCCTCAATGCAGCTGTTTACTCTTAGAGGACCAACAAGTCCTACTTCCTAAAAGGTATACCTTTTTGCCCTGACTCACACTATTCCTAGCCTGGTCCCAAATCAGTTTGTGCTGACTTGCCAACTTCGTTGTCATTACCAAACATTGTTCTACCTATACATAGGAGTCGTCAAGATATCATACAGATCTTGGACCAGGCTACACTGTCCCTGTTTCAGTTCTGGAATTTCTCTCAGAATTGTAGTTTTCATGTGTCACTGTCATGTTCTTTACTCAGGAGACAAAGTGTGGTGATATACAAGATTCAAACTCCCAAATACTTGGACAGCATTCATTCTAATGTCAATTCAGCCTTGTACTTTAACTGGAATAACAAAGTGATATTATTCAAGGTAAGGAGCAAATAAACAAACAAACAATKTTTTGTGGATAATATGTGAACATGTAATATACCCTCTAGTCTAAACCATTTCAGAATGAGTGGGATGTAGCGACAAGATAATAGTTACCTTTCATTCTATTCCTTAGTGTTCTCAGTATTGGCAGTGGGCTGAAGCTGGGGGATTGGACTCCAGCACGCATCCCAAAACCATCTCACATCTCTTCTCTGGGGTATCCTACAACCTGAATGCTGCCTTCACATGGACAAACAGCCATCTATAAGTTTTCAAAGGTAACTAGTACTGGCGCATCAACAATAACCAAGTTATGGATAAGGGTTACCCTCTCAGAACTTGTGAAAAATGGTTGCAATGTGATCTATAGGTTGTTAGAGGTCAGTGGTATTTCATTTGTACAGTAAGACATCAACCTCCAGAACCAGACTGTCACTGTAATGATACTATAGCCTAGCCAGTATATCACCTAACCCTATGAGGTGAAATATAGTAACATTTAAGGATGTTTATTTATTTTGACAACAGAAGAGCGACAAAAATGTTTTATATACTATCTCTTGTGCAAGGCATGTACAATGTACGTAATGTATCCCCCACATTGTATTTCACCCTCTTGTACACTGTGCATAAAACTGTTGGATTCTGGGTAAACTTTGAACATTGCTGTACTAGATACATGATAGATCAGAAGTATGGTATCTGAGGGATGGTAGAGAATGGTTTTTACATCAGAAGTTAATGGTTATCTGTAGGAGTTAGATGGCTTTGCTAATGTTTAGGGGAGACAGGTGGAGATCTTAGAACCTAACAATTAACAATGTCACTGAGGGAGAGAGGGTGATGTAAACTCAGCAAAAAAAGAAACACTCACTGTCAACTGCGTTTATTTTCAGCAAACTTAACATGTGTAAATATTTGTATGAACATAACAAGTGTCATGACTGTCTTGATCAGGTCAGGTTACAGGAGACCACAACCCTACAGATTATCTCTCACCCCCAACAGAGGAGGAGAGATCTAGGGGTCTGAAGATGTGGGGGTTTTATGACCTCTCACACCCATAGTAAATCTTTGGCCATAGACAACATTCCTTTGTCCTCTCACTATGGAGAACCAGCCTCAGAACATTAAACATGCAATAAAGGGACTTTGGAACAATGGTTTCCGTCAGCCACAATGGTGGTCATGACGATAGATGGAATATGAAAATGTATGTCATTTTTGTTTTGTTATTAAAGGTTAATAGATGACGTTATTACGAAAACATTGTAACTGTAAGAGTTTTCCTAGGATATGCTTGATGTTTATACATTGTACGTTGTGTGGAAAATGTCCAAATCAAAGAGAATGTTTTGGTAAAGATGAAATGTGAAGTTAGTTGTCTAAAATTGGATTTGAGTAAAATCTAGACCTTGCCTCTTAACTTGGTACACCCAGAGAATTGCCCTAAAGGCGGTTACGCCCACTTCTTACCCGAGGGTATAAGACATGTGAGTTAAGAATGAACMKATCAGACTAAGTGACCCGAGCTGCAGCCRAGGTCTAAAAAGTCAACGAACCCAAAACTCAACCCAAGGTTGAAGACAAAGAAATCTTTTTCTACCCATGCTACTGATGAGTAGCTGTGTCTAAGCGGGTGAATTCAAGCCGGACCACCTAGCCTCCACTCTCCATCGAATCGTGGTATTTACACTGTTTCATTCCTACGCTGTGAGCTCTGAGCTACAGAGCTGTCTGTCCTCAGAAGACCCCTATCAAGCACCCATTTTGGGTGACGTTATACTATGTTCTAATCAATAGCCTAGACTGTGTTTTGTGTATGTGTATATGTTATCATCATTTTAGCTTTCTAGTAAATAAATAATCAACTAAGATTTGTGTGGTACGAACTCATTGGTGGGACCCGGGTCCGTGCAGATTCCCGGATTATGCGACGTTCAGAATGAGATTGTAGAGGAAACTGATTAATTAGTGACTGTTGTAAAATCGATATTCTGATATTCTTTGAGTTAATTTGGGAAATAGAAACTCAATAAAACAAATTTTCCCATGGTGCCCCAGGTTAATGAGTTAATAATTGCTTGATTCATTTAATCACGCAATTAGAAACCTTTAATCATTTGATGAGCAACAGTCGTCACATTAACTAATACAACGTCACGACACAAGATTCAACAACTGAGACATAAACTGAACAAGTTCCACAGACATGTGACTAACAGAAATGGAATAATGTGTCCCTGAACAAAGGGGGGGTCAAAATCAAAAGTAACAGTCAGTATCTGGTGTGGCCACCAGCTGCATTAAGTACWGCAGTGCATCTCCTCCTCATGAACTGCACCAGATTTGCCAGTTATTGCTGTGAAATGTTAACCCACTCTTCCACCAAGGCACCTGCAAGTTCCCGAAAATTTCTGGGGGGAATGGCCCTAGCCCTCACCCTCCGATCCAACAGGTCCCAGACATACTCAATGGGATTGAGATCCGGGCTCTTCGCTGGCCATGGCAAAACACTGACATTCCTGTCTTGCAGGAAATCACGCACAGAACGAGCAGTATGGCTGTTGGCATTGTCATGCTGGAGGGTCATGTCAGGATGAGCCTGCAGGAAGGGTACCACATGAGGGAGGAGGATGTCTTCCCTGTAACGCACAGCGTTGAGATTGCCTGCAATGACAACAAGCTCAGTCCGATGATGCTGTGACACACTTCCCCAGACCATGACGGACCCTCCACCTCCAAATCGATCCCGCTCCAGAGTACAGGCCTCGGTGTAACACTCATTCCTTCGATGATAAAGGCGAATCCGACCATCACCCCTGATGAGACAAAACCGCAACTCGTCAGTGATGAGCACTTTTTGCCAGTCCTGTCTGGTCCTGTGACTGTGGGTTTGTGCCCATAGGCAACGTCGTTGCCGGTGATGTCTGGTGAGGACCTGCCTTACAACAAGCCTACAAGCCCTCAGTCCAGCCTCTCTCAGCCTATTGCGGACAGTCTGAGCACTGATGGAGGGATTGTGCGTTCCTGGTGTAACTCGGGCAGTTGTTGTGCCATCCTGTACCTGTCCCGCAGGTGTGATGTTCGGATTACCGATCCTGTGCAGGTGTTGTTACACGTGTTCTGCCACTGCGAGGACGATCAGCTGTCCGTCATGTCTCCCTGTAGCGCTGTCTCAGGCGTCTCACAGTACGGACATTGCAATTTATTCCCTGGCCACATTGCAGTCCTCATGCCTCCTTGCAGCATGCCTAAGGCACGTTCACGCAGATGAGCAGGTACCCTGAGCATCTTTCTTTTGGTGTTTTTCGGTGTCAGAAGAAATGCCTCTTTAGTGTCCTAAGTTTTCATACTGTGACCTTAATTGCCCACCGTCTGTAAGCTGTTAGTGTCTTAACGACCGTCCACAGGTGTATGTTCATTAATTATTTATGGTTCTTTGAACAAGCATGGAAAGTGTTTAAACCCTTTACAATGACGATCTGTGAAGTTATTTGGATTTTTACAAATTATCTTTGAAAGACAGGGTCCTGATAAAGGGACATTCTTTTTTTTTGCTGAGTTTATAATGTTTACATTGTGTCAGGATATGTTATTGTTAGGCATCAGGGATCCTCTGGGAGGAGAAGAGACACAGTCTGGTATCAATAACCATGACAGCCTTGAGTTGGGGAGGAGTGAGCACTTTGGGTAGAGGGTGAGGTTAGATGAAGTGAGGAAGAACAGATATCACTAAGGTTCTGTCTAGCAACAGAGATGCGTTGGCTGTTCAGTTGTGGAGGAGGAGACTCAGCCTAGGAGACGGGGTTAAATATTAGTACTTGTGTGAAATGTTTTTTGTCTGAATTACAGCTGGAAGAATTAAACTTGGTTAAGCTTCTCTAGTGTCCGTGAGTTATTTACTCAAAATTGGAACCTAACAACTGTAACAATGGATATCTTCACAAAAATGTATATTAGCAAACTGAACAAAATAAAGCAAATTTATTTAATTGAGGAATGATCAATGGTTATATTACGATTGACTGTCTGATACCTTAGACATAGAAAAATAAACAAAACAACAAGGTGAATTAGTTGGCTGAATCTCTTGTCTCAAGTATCAGTCTGTTTTTCTTTTTACAACAGTCTATGAATTGTCTGCTGGAGAGAGGTGTTGGGCACCTTAGTGGAACTGGGAGGTGATGCCTACTATTTGGTGTTTGTCCCTTAGACCCTGTAGACTAGGGAGGAGGCATTCAGGGGAACCATGAAGCCTGTCTCAAAGTCTATCATGGTGTGGTTGACTGTGCTGTTGCTGATGATGCTGCTGCTAGAGGAGCCTGTACCCATCTGGCGGTCACGAAGGCTCTGGATGTAACTCTGTAAGGTAAAGTGGTAAAGAAAAAACATTGTTGCATTGATCCTCTGTCTAGGATGATAGAAAAAAATGCAATCTTTCAAAACATGACATGCAACTAATTGTCTATTAGCTATGTGCATAACGTTTTTCAAAAAAGTGTTTGAATCAAGCTCATTCATGCCCATTAGGACATGCCCATTAGGAGTGAAGTAACTCACTGGGGCCAGGACGTCTCCAGCATAACGCTTTAGAATTGGAGGCTTGCGATGGCGGTAAGTGCCCAGCTGGGGTCGTCTCTGGGCATCTCTCTGTCTGATTCGCATCAGTTGGACCTGTTTTTGTCGTCCACTGACAGGTACTGGAGGGCATTCAGAGTAAATTAGCATGGGACAAAAAAACAGAATTATGTTGTAACCGGTCAGTTTAACCTAAGTGTCGAATGAAGTAGTAATGACATCGAGGAAATAAGCGTTCCATATTTTGTATGAAACTGTGCCACTCACCTTCTGTGTGGGACACTCCTTTGGCAGTGAGCATCCATTGCACCATTACCCCCATCAGACTAAATAGAGGAAACACGCCTGTTATAACCCAGCTGTACCAGCAGAGGGGCCGAGGGGGAACCTGAGACAGGATGTCATACGCATGGCCAGCCAGCAGAGATGTCTCTACAAAGTAGTCCACGCATGCCATCACCACAGCGGCTCCGACTGCAGCCGTGGAGAGCACAGTGAATAGTTTCTGCCACTGCAGTGTGAGAGTGGCACAAAAGGTGCTCGTGGCTAGGAGTGCACCGAGAGGCGCCCATAGTGGGGTAAGGCTGTAAAACTGTCTGACAACCAGTAGGTTGGCAAGGGTGAGCAGACACCCCAGCTCTAGGCCAGTAATGATGAGCCCCACAGTCTGTACCAGCATAGTCACCAGGCCACAGAGTACAGACACTCCCAGGAGGATACCTGCTTTGGTCTCCATAGTCAACTGGGTATCCAGCACAGGCTCCTTAAGGTACAACAGGCAGACTAGCGCAGATCCAAACATGAAGCCTGACAGGAACATGACCATCTTAAAGCAGCGGTATCCTAAAGAAAGAGAGAGAAGTGGAGGGATGTTAAGTAACAAGATGGAGAAGGAAACAAAATGTACTAAAGTGAACTAGGTTTGACTAAGTAGGGATTGTTTTTTATTAAAAATAAATGTTTAAATGTCAGAGTTTGGTATACTGTACAGTTTACAGAATATTAGAGAGAAAGTTACATCACATGATGCGTAGTAAGCGTTTCTTATATCAGACATCAACATTTAATGGATTTGTACCAGGTCAGAAAGCTGCCTGCATCATCCCAGGTGGCTGTTTTCTGACTCTCTCTCAGAGGAATGCAACAGAACCAGGTGACCCATCTACCTCTCTCCTAGCCTGGAGCTTATCCATTATAACCCTGGCTAGCCTAGGTCAAACACCTGGCCCTCCTGTTTTTACTATAAGGCTTAGAGTTAGCTGAGGAAATCATTTCAGTTAGTATGATGAGGTTAAATGATGATGTATCTAGTGGAGCATTAGAGTGTTTTGTGGAAATACTGTAATTGAATTGCAGATATGCCTATCATGTCTTTAATGTGTAAGTCTTGAGAGTACACATGTGGAAGTTCCAACTGTCCTCTATTACAGGTCAGGAACTTACCAAAAAAGCAGTAGATTAGGCCTAACAAAAGGCATACTGAGCAGACGATGGATGGGATGAGGTCATACTTCCTAGTGAACCCCAACTCACATGCATCCACTTCAGCCAAGCCAGAGAGGATATATTGATCTACTTCAGCCTGGCTCAGCACTGCCCCATCAGTGACCAAGAGTGAGCTGGGGTCTGCCATCTTGGAGCAGAAGTTCAACAGGTCTGGATAATGACCGTGCTTTTAGTTAGCAATTAAGGCCATCCGTGTAACCGTGTTGTTTTCCTGGTTTAATCTCATTTGGGAGCATACGTCAACAGTCAACACCAAGCCAGTATATTGTCAGTATTCCATTGGGACAGGACTTTGCTTCATTAATTCAAGGAAAGAATGTGACGAATGCTTCATGTTGTTAGAATGTAAGTGCTGAGGAAACAGGAAGCTCCTGTGAAAAGTGTGTGAATCAGACCATTTCCTGCCCTGCACCTGCAACAAGAGGAGAGGAGAATCAAATACAGCCAGAGAAAATGATATGACATCTGTAATAGGCAGACTATAAATGATCAAACTGGACTCTTCATATCTAGACTTCACATTTACATCTAAGGTAGATAATAGATTGCATGAATACGATGTATTTCAAGAAAAATCCCTCTGTACTCCACAACCCTATCCCCAGGAACCAGAAAAGGAAACTGAGATTTTATCTGGGTCACACACTTTTTTTTCTTGACCCTTTGTTAAAATAGAGGATGCAGATGAGGAAACGAGGGGTGGCTTGATGCCGACTGAGTCATTGGGCCTCTTTGTTTTGAACATATGGTAAAGTTCTCCAGTCACAGAACAATGCTAAGAAAACAAACACCCCAACAGTAGGACATACCGTTCCAAAACCCCAAAAAGGCATGATATATTTTAGAATACACCATGTTGCTTGCAGGTGGGCTCAAAAGCTGGAAAAAATATTGAAAACTATGTAACACAATTAAACAAAACAAAAAATCTGGACAAAAAAGCAATACCTTCAGCATTCAAACCATTACTTTCAATGTGCACATGTACCTTGTTGATCGCATACTTACCTCTGCACACAAGGATAAATTGGGTTGCCTTAATCAACAGAGTATACTCTATGTTAAAGGACCTTATAAGCTTTCAGGCAGATCCCCAGATAATTGAATTAGAGGCCTATTAGTGGAGTAGTGAGGCTCATGTCCTTCTGCTTGTAAGTCACACAGAAAACACTATCACTTTCTATGGCACCAATCAAGTGATTTCCGCTATTAGAATATAATTAAGATGTCAGGATGATAAACTTTACATTTTTGATAACAAATTAAAACTGGACACAGCCATTTGCCAAAAAGAGACTCCCTGTGAAAATATATATTTATATAGTCAGACACATGAACACCTCATTGTCAGTTTAATACTAAATAGTCAAATACAACAGGCATTACATGAGTTGTATAGCAACTTCCACTTTGATAATTAATAGGTGGTATCACGTATTTTGATCAGACATAACAGACATATGCCTACCAGAGAGTATTTGTGATCATGAGTTTACAAATAATGTTTGCATGAATTGTTTTAAGAGTCTGAAAATAAGTAATCTTACCGGACATGAGGCATATCCTTGTCAGAATTACAATCTGTGATGAGAAGAAATAAGACTGCTACTTATTTGTCACTTTGTATGGTATTCTAGGTGGAGGAGTTATATCTGTTCCCTCTGTCTTTGCTGTGTTGAGGACATCCTACTCATGCGTGCGTTCCTCTCATCTGTGGACACTGAACGGCTGACAGCATCAGTGCAAGAAGTGACCATCTGTCCCAAGCTTGTTGTGTAGATCAGAGGTGAGGGAATACTGTTGTTTTCCACATGATGTCTCTCTAGTCATACAGATTTACAACAGAGGAAAATGTAAGATTGGTTGAACCCATTGCCAGACGTGTTTCGTCATGAGTCAGGCATGATGTAAGTTAACATGTCAGGGATGGAATATGGAAGTTTACGTTCTAGGAAAAGTGAGTGGTCCAGAAAAGAGGTGAGATTCTGGATGTGATGAGTCAACAGCTCATACATTAAATACACATTAAATGTAGTCTCATATCTCAGTGAATATGCAAATGACCAATCAATGGTTTGTAAGAACAGAGAAAAATGAACTCACAAGATTGATAAATGAAATGGTGTTTCATGATGACATTATCAACCACTGATGTTTATTTTTTGATTATACACATACTGTACCATCTATATATATAAGACTGACAGTTTATTTATGAAACTATAAACTATCTCACAATGTACCGAGAGAGATTTACAGACACAGGGTTTACATTACCCACTGGAATATTTTGATGCACTGTTCACTGAGCCATTATTATTTCCAGATGATTACCAGATTGAATAAACATATCTGGCGAGATTGAATAAACAACATAATATATCAAAAATCTGACAAAGGAGCCTTGGGGTTTATACTGTAGGTTCGAGATTTTTTACGGAATATGCATATACAGTCACATCCGAAATTATTGTCACCCTTGAAAAAGATGAGCATAAAAGACTGTATAGAATAAATAATACAAATTCTGAGCTAGGTTGTATGCTCAAATAATTATAATATTTTATGGGAACGCACATGCTCAGATAAAAATGTATATTGGCACCCCTTTTTTTAGTACTTAGTGCACCCTCCCATTGCGAGGAAAATGGCACTTAGCCTTTTTTTCTATAATGTTTAATGAGTTTGAAGAACACATTGGGAAGGATCTCAGACCATTCCTCCATACAGAATCTTTCCAGATCCTTGATATCCTTCAGTCTGTGCTGATGGACTGCCCTCTTCAATTCAAACCACAGGTTTTCAATGGGGTTCAAGTCCGGAGACTGAATATTGATTTTGTGGTTAATTAACCATTACTTTGTGGATTTTGGTGTTTGCTTGGGGTCATTGTCTTGCTGGAAGATCCACTTGCGGCCAAGTTTCAACCTCCTGGCAGAGGCAACCAGGTTTTAGGCTAAATTGTCCTGCGTGATACTTGGTAGAGTTCATGATGCTGTTGACCTTAACAAGGGCCCCAGGACCAGTGGAAACAAAACAGCTTCATAACATCGAAGATCCGCCTCCATATTTTGCAGTAGGTATGACGTTCTTTTCTGCATATGCAACCTTCTTTCAAGGCCAAACCCATTACTCGTGTCCGTGGCCAAAGAGCTCTATTTTCGTCTCATCTAACCATAGCACCTGGTTCCAATCCAAGAGCCAATGCTGTTTAGCAAACTCCAGGCGTTTGCTTTTGTTGGTTGCTCACAATAAAGCTTTTTTATGGCAACTCTTCCAAATAGCCCATTGGTTTGGTGGCGTCTAATTGTAGATTTGGAGACTTGGTGACCCCAAGATGGGACAAAGTTTTGTAATTCTCCATCTGTGGCCCTTGGAATTTTCTTTGCCCCCTGAACCACCTTCCTCACTGTGCATGGGGACAAGACACACTTGAGCCCTCTACCAGGCAAGTTTACCACTGTTCCAGTGTACCCATTGCCTGATTTATGAAAGTCAACAACGATTTGTTTCTTTTCATTTGTGAGCTCTTTGCCTTTCCCCATGGTGATGGATGACAAATGGATTTTACATGTGTGTTACCTAATTTTTATACCCCAGTGACACAGTAAGCCATTAAAGGCTACAATGCCGTTTGTTAAACTGAGATAAACAAAAAAAAAGTTGAGTGTTAATGCAGATTAAAATAATCGTTAGGTGTCAAAATGATTGGCACCCCTATCTTTTTGAGTAATAATAAACAAGTATTAAATTAAATATTTCTCTCTGAGCAACTGAATGAGTATAAAATAATATAATTTAAAAAAAATGTAGCATACAATATAGCTCGGTATTTGTATTATTTATTTTATACAATATTTTTTGCTCATCTTTATCAAGGGTGTCAATAATTTGGATGTGACCGTACCAGAGGCAACCCCTCCCATTTGAAAGATAGATAAAGCTAAAGTTATGATTCTAGACACTTCTTAAAGAGACGGAATCTTGATGCTCCTTAAAGAGAACTGAGAATTAAATGTTGGTATTTTTTTTTTTTATGGGCAAGACAAAATATTTAAGTGCCTTTGAATGGGGTATGGTAGTAGGTGCCAGGCCAGGTTTGAGTGTGTCAAGAACTGCAACACTGCTGGGTTTTTCACGCTCAACAGTTTCCCGTGTGTATCAAGAATGGTCCACCACCCAAAGGACATCCCGCCAACTTGACACAATTGTGGGAAGCATTGCAGTTAACATGGGCCAGCATCCCTGTGGAACGCTTTCGACACCTTGTAGAGTCCATGCCCTGACGAATTGAGGCTGTTCTGAGGGGAAAAGGGGGGTGCAACTCAATATTAGGAACGTGTTCCAAATGTTTTGTACAACTCAGTGTATATCTGCCTCACTCTCAGATAAATAATTAGTACTGCTAGGTTTTACACAGTCAAATGTAACAAATAACTACAATTTTTATAAAGAAATGTACAAATGATTCATTTGTGATATCAATATTTAAATAAATAATAATAATTCAATACAGTAATATGAGATCTGTATGTAAAACATTTGACATTTTAGTCATTTAGCAGATGCTCTTGTCCAGAGCGACTTATAGGAAGGACACATTCATCTTAAGATAGCTAGGTGAGACAACCACATATGACAGTCAGATATACCGGATACGAACAATCCATTCCAGCTAAACAATGTATATATAGCATTTAGCAAAATATATATATATATTTTTTTAGAACAATCATATTTTACACACCATGAAGGTACCCATAAGCAATCATTTCTAATGGAAAAAAAGCAAGTATGAAATTGGTAGGTATAGCGTTTTGCAAATAAACTCTTTAACTGTTTAAGGCCACCATGACATTTATAAGACTCATATATATCCCTCAAAAGTAATGCCAGGATAAGAATATTGGGTTTAAAAGACAACAAAGGGAAGTCTCCTCAAAGGGTTGACACTGTAGAGATTAATCTGACTGGTGTGCCAATTTAGCGTCATACCCAAGAAGACTCGATGCTGTAACTGCTGCCAAAGGTGCTTCAACAAAGTACTGAGTAAATGGTCTGAATACTTATGTAAATGTGATATTTCATTTTTTTATTTTAGACATTTGCAAAAAAAATCTAAAAACCTGTTTTTGCTTTGTCATTATGGGGTGTTTTGTGTAGATTGATGAGGGGAAACAATTATTTAATACATTTTAGAGTAAGGCTATAACCTAACAAAATGTGGAAAAAGTCAAGGTGTCTAAATACTTTCCGAAGGCACTGTATGTGCTGACGAGGTCCATTTGTCTGTTGTACTGATTAAAAAAAGCTGTGCTCAAATCTCCAAGAAGTTTCTAACTGAATGCAGTTTAATGAAGAGTCACCAGACTCACAACAACTGCCTTAATCCATATTGCACAGGGCAGGGGTGTCATAACCTCAGTAGAGAGTTATGAACAGGTGTCAAACTGCAGGATTGGATTTATGATAAAGATTGATTTGGATACATTATGCACTCTCTTTTATTGCTCAGGATTATAACTGAGTGCACAGTTTCTGCTTGTGTGGAATTACTCAGATAGGAGATCATGCCTATTTAACAAGGTGTAAAAATACTTTTTTTGCATGTTGAGATGACATAGACAGAGTTTATATTCTGCTTCTGCTGTCTCCTCCTGTTGTGATACCATCACCCTCTTGGCCTCTTCAAGCAGCTAAACATAAGCAGATGTCCAAAATATTGAAAAGTACATTTAAATAGACGTTTGGTATTCTTTAAAACACTGTTGGACTATGGATTTTATTAGTTGTCCCAATTGACTTTTTCTGCCACCTAGCCATGTCAAATATGACCACACCATGTGTAGCAAAAGATTTTCCTCACCAGAGAAAAATATGCAGAATATATTTTATACCTACGGGCACTGTTGCTCACTGACATATCAAACTGCAAGTTTAATCAATTCTCAAGACCTTTCTACTTGGGATTCTTTATGGCACTGCTGATTGGAAAGAAGAGAGTGTATTGATTGAGTGACCATTTCACCTCCATAAATGGAAGGCATTTTTCACTTCAATGGTCCAGTGGTACACCGTCCAGCCGAGGAACTGTGGCATCGACTCCATGAATTTAAAATGGCTGTAGCATGGGCAAAGTCAACAGAGAATAAATTCAGTCTGATGTTTCAGATGACTCATCTAGCCAAAGTTTGGGAAACAGACATAGAAATAGATTTAGTTGTATAAACTCTAGGAGCAGAATTTGCACTATTTTTAAGACAGAACCTGCAGAGTGAAATCCCCAGAAGTACAGTACGCAGAAGATTTGAGGTGACAATTTTTATGGACCGAACGGTTTCCTATAATACAGTATGCAATAAAGAACAGATTGTACTGTTTTCTTGTGAATATACTGTATGTCAAAGAGAGTATCGTAACTTGTTGACTATACTCTACCCTTGGGAAATCCATGAGAAAATCCATTGAGTTCCACTTGTTACATCACTCGCAGTTTCAATAATGGCAAAGAAACAATAGGTGCTTTTCAATCATGGCATTGTGTTTTTCATGAAAAGGAATTGAAGACGATAGAATGTTCAGTTCATAGGCCTGATCTAGAAAATAAATCAAATCAAATCTTATTGGTCACATACACATATTTAGCAGATGTTATTGTGGGTGTAGCGAAATGCTTGTGTACCTAAATCCAACAGTACAGTAGTATCCAACAATTCACAACAATACACAAATCTAAAAGTAAAAGAATGGAATTAAGAAACACATAAATATTAGGCCAAGCAATGTCAGAGTGGCATTGACTAAAATACAGTAGAATAGAATACAGTATATACATATGAGATGAGTAAAGCAGAATGTAAACAATATTAAAGTGACTAGTGTCCCATTATTAAAGTGACCAGTGATTCCATGTCTATGTATTTAAGGCAGCAGCCTCTAAGGTGCAGGGTTGAGTAAGCAGGTGATAGCCGGCTAGTGATGGCTATTCAACAGTCTGATAGCCTTGAGATAGAAGCTGTTTTTCAGTCACTCGGTCCCAGCTTTGATGCACCTGTAGTGACCTTGCCTTCTGGATGATAGCTGGGTGAACAGGCCGTGCCTCGGGTGGTTGATGTCCTTGATGATCTTTTTGGACTTCCTGTGACATCGGGTGCTGTAGGTTTCCTGGAGGGCAGGCAGTGTGCCCCCAGTGATGCGTTGGGCAGACAGCACCACATCGGCCTCTGGATAGCCCTGCGGTTGCGGGCAGTGCAGTTGCCATACCAGACGGTGATATAGCTCGACAGGATGCTCTCAATTGTGCATCTGTAAAAGTTTGTGAGGGTCTTAAGGGCCAAGACAAATTTCTTCAGCCTCCGGAGGTTGAAGAGGCACTGTTGCACCTTCTTCACCATACTGACTGTGTGGGTGGACCATTTCAGAGTGTCCGTGATGTGTACGATGAGGAACTTGAAGGTTTCTACCTTCTCCAATGCGGTCCTGTCGATGTGGATATGGGCGAGCTCCCTCTGCTGTTTCCTGAAGTCCACGATCAGCTCTTTTGTTTTGTTGAGGGAGAGGTTATTTTCCTGGCACCACTCTGCCAGGGCTCTCACCTTCTCCCTGTAGGCTGTCTCGTCATTGTTGGTAATCAGGCCTACTACCGTTGTGTCGTCTGCAAACTTGATGATTGAGTTGGAGGCGTGCGTTGCCACGCAGTCATGGGTGAACAGGGAGTGATTTTGGAGGGTACTATGGTGTTGAAGGCTGAGCTATAGTCAATGAAAAGCATTCTTATGTAGGTATTCCTCTTGTCCAAATGGGACAGGGCAGTGTGCAGTGCAATGGCGATTGCATCGTCTGTGGATCTATTGGGGCAGTAAGCAAATTGAAGTGGGTCGAGGGTGTCAGGTAAGGTAGAGGTGATATGATCCTTAACTAGCCTCTCAAAGCACTTCATGCTGACAGAAGTGAGTGCTACGGGGCGATAGTCATTTAGTTCAGTTACCTTTGCTTTCTTGGGTACAGGAACAATGGTGGACATCTTGAAGCAAGTGGGGACAGCAGACTGGGATAGGGAGAGATTGAATATGTCTGTAAACACTCCAGTCAGTCTTGTGACACTGTATATCAAATAGATTTCCATAACATCTACTAGGCCTACACCATACTACAGCCATTAGATGCCTGTGGACCAAAAAAGTTATCATATCGCTGAACGGTTTAATGAAGTTTGAGATGTATATAGTTTGTTATGCAGCAGCAACCCAACAATAACCTTGGGTTCTCTGTATGCTCCACTTGTATTGTCAAGAAATGGCCACAGAAATTACTAGTAAAATGGAAGTGTACTGATGTATTTCTTATGTGTACAGCCTTTGCAGTCTCAGATGTAGTGTCCATTTCAGGACATCCTCTGTCTTCTTTTGAAAGTCTTTCATTCCTGCCAAATATTTAGTCGATTCACATCTAAAATGTATTGGATGGATTGCAGTTTCACAAAGTCTGCACTTGCAATTATACTTTGGTGGGAAACCTTGTTGATTCTTGTAGTGAATTACATTTACAGTGCCTTCAGAAATTATTCACACCCCTCGACTTTTTCCACATTTTGCTGTGTTACGAAGTGGGATTAAACATTTATTTTTTATTTTTTTAAATCAACGATCTACACAAAATACTCTGTAATTTAAAAAACTGCTTTAAATAATGGAAAATAAAAAATKTATATATTTTGATTAGATACAGTATCTATTCAACCCACTGAGTCAATACATGATAGAATCACCTTTGGCAGCAATTACAGCTGTGAGTTGTTCTGGGTAAGTCTCTAAGAGCTTGGAAAACCTGGATGTACAATATTTGACCATTAATCTTTTTTAAATTCTTCATGCTCTGTTAAGTTGGTTTTTGATCATTGCTAGATAGACATTTTCAAGTCTTGCCATTGATTTTCAAGCCGATTTAAGTCAAACCGGTAATTAGGCCACTCAGGAACATTAAACATTGTCTTGGTAAGTATATTTGGCCTTGCATTTTAGGTTATTGTCCTGCTGAATGGTGGATTTGTCTCCCAATTTCTGTTGGAAAGCAGACTGAACCAGGTTTTCCTCTAGAATTTTGCCTGTACTTAGCTCTATTCCGTTTCTTTTTATCCAAAGAAACTCCCTAGTACCTGCCAATGACAAGCATACCCATAACATGATGCATCCATCACCATGCTTGAAAATATGAAGATTGATACTCAGTAATGTGTTATGTTGGATTTGCCCCAAACATAATGCTTTGTATTCAGGATAAAAAGTTAATTTCTTTGCCACATTTTTTTGCAGTGTTACTTTAGTGCCTTATTGCAAAAAGGATGCATGTTTATATTAATATATTTGTATATATTATTCTGTACAAGCTTCCTTCTTTTCGTTCTGTCATTTAGGTTAGTATTGTGGAGTAACTACAATGTTGTTGATCCATCCTTAGATTTCTCCTATCACAGCAATTTAACTCTGTAACTGGTTTAAAATCACCATTGGCCTAATGGTGAAATCCCGGAGCGGTTTTCTTCCTCTCCGTCAACTAAGCTAGGAAGGACGCCTGTATCTTTGTAGTGACTGTGTGTATTGATACACCATCCAAAGTGTAATTAATGACTTCCCTATGCTCAAAGGGATATTCAATATCTGCTTTTTGTTGTTTTCCCCATCTACCAATAGGTGCCCTTCTTTGCGTGGCATTGGAAAACCTCCCTGGTCTTTATCATTTACTCTGTGTATGGAATTCACTGCTCGAGTGAGAGACCTTACAGATAATTGGATGTGTGGGGTACAGAGATGGGGTAGTCATTTATCATGTTAAACACCATTATTGCACACAGAGTTAGTCCATGAAACTTATCTGACTTGTTCAGCAAACTTTTACTCCTAAAGTTATTTAGGCTTGCCATAACAAAGGGGTTGAATACTTATTGACTCAAGACATTTCAGCTTTTCTAAAAACATAATTCCACTTTGACATTATGGGGTATTGTGTGTAGAACAGTGACACAAAACCAAAATTTCATCCGTTTTAAATTTAGGCTGAAACACAATTTTTTGGGGGAAAAGGATCGAGGGAGCCAGGCCGACAAATCTGTGAGGACAGATGCTGGGAGACGAGAACCAAGTACAGGGAGTGAAGATTTAATGGGTAAATGGGCATGAAACAAAACAAGAACAGCATCTGGACAGGGGGAACAAAATGACGTTAATGCAGACACAGGGATGAAACTGAGGAAGTGACAGATATAGGGGAGGCAATCAATAAGGTAATAGAGTCCAGGTGAGTCCCATGAAGCGCTGATGCGCGTAACGATGTTGACAGGTGTGAGTAATGATGGGTCGCCTGGCGTCCTCGAGCGCCAGAGAGGGGGAGCGGGAACAGACATGACAGGTGTGAAAACTGTATGAAGGCACTATATATTCATTTTGTCATCTGGACAGTGTTGCTATGAATTTTATTGGTTCCATTATTTTGCTTCTAATGTCTTTAATATTTTGTAGTCATAAGCCATTCAAACTCTCTGTTAAGTATCCAAGAAAAGGTAGATGAATGCATCTGTATTTATGAGATCACATTTCACAATTTACCCATACATCCAGAACATTCATTTGTAGCCAGTGATGTTTTGATAAGACATTAATGTGGAAAGAATCACAAAATGTAAATCACCAGTCAGACTTTTCTCCCAGGTAAATACATCTATTTATTGTGTAGCACCGATGTGTGGTCAGGTTACTAATCAGGAATGGAAAGAAAATACATGACCACTTTGGACAGAAATGTGGGCATGACTGATTTAGCTGTATTGCAAATTACTTTGTTGTACCCACTTACACATTCCTTTTCCTTCAGGCTCTTTGGCTGTAATAAGTGTTAGTGCTAGAATAAAGAATAGTGTAACATTGCATTTAGGACATTTTGTCATAACAGATTTATATAACAGTGTATAACTTTTATATCACCTATGCATATCACTGTGGTTGATCACTAACAATATTTATCGATACAAGGCAATGGGACAATGTGCAATCCATTAAAGTAGTCACCTCAGATGTCTTCAGACTGTATCTTCATTTTATCCCTGAGGATTTCAAAATATAAGTGCAGATTCCAGGCATACAGTACAACTTCTAAGCTATTTTCTTAAGCTTTGGCTGACAAGGCTTCAGAGCCTCAGAGGAGTGTCTGATTTCCAGAGGTAGAAAGTTAGAAATATCAGTCTGGAAATTGCTTGAAATCCATTGAAATCCACAGAACTGATGGAACTGATGGATTATTTTGTGAAATAGACAGATAGAAGGATAGATTATTATAGGAGATGAATCATAGAAATAGACAGAGCCTCTATCGTTTGAAAGAACATGACTAACATCACTAACAACAAAACCAAACATGTAACCCTATGGAAAGGTCAGGGTACAGTGTGATGGCCACAAATCGATCGTCAATATTTGCTATAGGTTTATGACTTTGAGTAGAAGCATCAGACAGCTGTTATGGCATTTGCTCTTGTGCAAATGGACGTATTAAAGGATGACTCATGTTTTTATTCCATCTCCACATTGTGACTGACGGTGTCTATAATTGTCTTAACTGGGGTTCACGTAATGTGAATGCTGACAAGGGAAAACATAGTCATCCACCTCTAAAAACAACCATAGCCACTGATTGATTAACAAATCAATAATTGTGTTAACTCCAAAATGATCATTGTTTATTGTTTTTGCTTCCTCTGACAGATGTCACACCATCCCCTCAGTCACAATTAAAGGTAACAAAGCATCTACTAGACTGAGCAGACAGAACATACCATTGACACTTCATAA
Organism: Salvelinus sp. IW2-2015; assembly: GCF_002910315.2. Taxonomy (NCBI): domain Eukaryota; kingdom Metazoa; phylum Chordata; class Actinopteri; order Salmoniformes; family Salmonidae; genus Salvelinus; species Salvelinus sp. IW2-2015. Next base: position 99,901 of record NW_019943104.1, read on the forward strand.
AATATTGAAATAATATTCCAATATGGCTAAGACATCTTCTTAAAACAAGAACTGTGCAGCAAAAGGTTAGTATGTGTACTAGTATGTGTACTGTAGCTTAGAAGGCAGTCATATAAAAATAGAAGTCCACAGGAAATTGTTTTTTTGCAGGAGACTTTCTTTGAAGCTTCAATCTCAGATAGAATAGTTCAACAGCACTTCACTGCAATATTCCTGGTGCTGGTGGTCTTTTACAAGACACTTGAAGTTGAATCTGTGAATACATTTAAGTTTGCAGTCCGCAGGCACCAAACATGCCTTGGTTAGGTTACACATTGTATGTTTACTTGTAATAACTGTATTATACATTGTAATAACAAAGGAAAAACATACAAATATCACACAACATACTTTACACTCACCCCAACATTTTCTGAATTCTTCCTGTTTGATGTGCTGTTAGGAAAGGTGTTTTAGTTGACGTCTTGATCCATTGTTGATTGAGTAGGCCTTCTTTCCTAGGAAAAGGCTTGCCACTTTCTGAGATCAAGAGGAAGTATCTGGATCTGGAAAAGGCATTCCAGCTTGGAGCGTGTTATACTTCTGAAATCTTTTCAACTTTCAAGAGGCTGAGCACAGCCTGAAGATTAGTATGGTCAAACTTCCATCCCGGCACTGGCAGTGACAAAATGTGACTGGTGTTCAATAAATCTGGGTGGCAATGATAACACAGGACTGAAATATTAATAAGATGGATGACAACCATTTTCGTCCAGAATTGGTATAAGATTTTCTCTGTTGACTGATAGAAAGAGGCAACCTCTGAGCCATATGCTTAGGGAGAAAGGGTGGAACGGTAGACAGATCACCCAAGCCACACGCACCGTTACTTTACTGGGTGACGGGATAAAAGCAGAGGCCCAGCACTATGTGAACCTCAGGCTGTCTCATAACAACCACTCGTTTTACTCCCACATCAAATAAGCACTGTAATGCTAATAAACCCTAGAAAATAAATGTCCTGGTAATAGAAATACACTGCTCAAAAAAATAAAGGGAACACTTAAACAACACAATGTAACTCCAAGTCAATCACACTTCTATGAAATCAAACTGTCCACTTAGGAAGCAACACTGATTGACAATAAATTTCACATGCTGTTGTGCAAATGGAATAGACAAAAGGTGGAAATTATAGGCAATTAGCAAGATACCCCAAAAAAGGAGTGATTCTGCAGGTGGTGACCACAGACAACTTCTCATTCCTAATTCCTATGCTTCCTGGCTGATGTTTTGGTCACTTTTGAATGCTGGCGGTGCTCTCACTCTAGTGGTAGCATGAGACGGAGTCTACAACCCACACAAGTGGCTCAGGTAGTGCAGTTCATCCAGGATGGCACATCAATGCGAGCTGTGGCAAAAAGGTTTGCTGTGTCTGTCAGCGTAGTGTCCAGAGCATGGAGGCGCTACCAGGAGACAGGCCAGTACATCAGGAGACGTGGAGGAGGCCGTAGGAGGGCAACAACCCAGCAGCAGGACCGCTACCTCCGCCTTTGTGCAAGGAGGTGCACTGCCAGAGCCCTGCAAAATGACCTCCAGCAGACCACAAATGTGCATGTGTCAGCATATGGTCTCACAAGAGGTCTGAGGATCTCATCTCGGTACCTAATGGCAGTCAGGCTACCTCTGGCGAGCACATGGAGGGCTGTGCGGCCCCACAAAGAAATGCCACCCCACACCATGACTGACCCACCGCCAAACCGGTCATGCTGGAGGATGTTGCAGGCAGCAGAACATTCTCCACGGCGTCTCCAGACTCTGTCACGTCTGTCACATGTGCTCATGTGCTCAGTGTGAACCTGCTTTCATCTGTGAAGAGCACAGGGCGCCAGTGGCGAATTTGCCAATCTTGGTGTTCTCTGGCAAATGCCAAACGTCCTGCACGGTGCTGGGCTGTGAGCACAACCCCCACCTGTGGACGTCGGGCCCTCATACCACCCTCATGGAGTCTGTTTCTGACCGTTTGAGCAGACACATGCACATTTGTGGCCTGCTGGAGGTCATTTTGCAGGGCTCTGGCAGTGCACCTCCTTGCACAAAGGTGGAGGTAGCGGTCCTGCTGCTGGGTTGTTGCCCTCCTACGGCCTCCTCCACGTCTCCTGATGTACTGGCCTGTCTCCTGGTAGCGCCTCCATGCTCTGGACACTACGCTGACAGACACAGCAAACCTTTTTGCCACAGCTCGCATTGATGTGCCATCCTGGATGAACTGCACTACCTGAGCCACTTGTGTGGGTTGTAGACTCCGTCTCATGCTACCACTAGAGTGAGAGCACCGCCAGCATTCAAAAGTGACCAAAACATCAGCCAGGAAGCATAGGAATGAGAAGTTGTCTGTGGTCACCACCTGCAGAATCACTCCTTTTTTGGGGGTGTCTTGCTAATTGCCTATAATTTCCACCTTTTGTCTATTCCATTTGCACAACAGCATGTGAAATTTATTGTCAATCAGTGTTGCTTCCTAAGTGGACAGTTTGATTTCATAGAAGTGTGATTGACTTGGAGTTACATTGTGTTGTTTAAGTGTTCCCTTTATTTTTTTGAGCAGTGTATATCAACCTTGAGACACTAGAGAAGTAAAACATTGTTAATTGTTTCTAAAGAGCTTAATTATAAATGCTACAGCTTGTTACACTCACACCATTGGCCATGATATCATACCAAAGCATACTATACTGTGTGTCTACTTCTTCAACTTGATCGTGCTTGTTGATGCTTTCAAATAACTCCAGTTGCTGTTGCATGGCTATATGCATATGGCATTTATTGTTAAATGTATCCTATTCATGATCCAATGATTTGTCATTCTGCATCAACTGCTCTGGGCTTGAATAGGTTACCTGTCCTGTTCTGTGAGCCAGCCTTGTCTGAAAACCCATTCTATTATTCGATATGGAACAGTTTGATTTGGCCAACTTGGTCAATATCTATTGACTTAGGCAAGTAATCACTGTTTGTTTCTCCTCAATGGCATTGAGGAGTACACCACATCTGTCATTGGCTTCATCAATAAGTGCATCGATGACGTCGTCCCCACAGTGACCGTACGTACATACCCCAACCAGAAGCCATGGATTACAGGTAGCATCCGCACTGAGCTAAAGGCTAGAGCTGCCGCTTTCAAGGAGCGGGACTCTAACCCGGAAGCTTATAAGAAATCCCGCTATGCCCTCCGACGAACCATCAAACAGGCAAAGCATCAATACARGACTAAGATCGAGTTGTACTACACCGGCTCTGGCACTCGTCGGATGTGGCAGGGCCTGCAAAACATTACAGCCTACCAAGGGAAGCACAGCCGAGAGCTGCCCAGTGACACAAGCCTACCGGACGAGCTAAACTACTTCTATGCTTGATTCGAGGCAAATAACACTGAAACATGCATGAGAACACCAGCTCTACCGGAAGATTGTGTGATCACGCTCTACGCAGCCGATCACACAAGGCATTCACAAGGCCGCAGGGCTAGACGGATTCCCAGGATGTGTACTGCGAGCATGCGCTTACCAACTAGCAAGGGTCTTCACTGACATTTTCAACCTCTCCCTGTCCGAGTCTGTAATACCAACATGTTTTAAGCAGACCACCATAGTGCCTGTGCCCAAGAACACTAAGGTATACCTGCGTGAAGATGAAAGAACGTAACGACCCGTAAAGGGCGCTCACGCTGTAGCCATGAAGTGTTTGAAAGGCTGTCATGGTCACATCAAACACCATCTTCCCAGAAATCCTAGAAACCCTAGAACCTCCAATTTGCATACCCCCAAGCAATCCACAGATTGACAGCAGTCTCATTTGCAACGTAACCTTCTCACCTGGACAAAAGGAACACCTATGTGAGAATGCTATTCATTAGTGGGTCATCACCAAGTGCCGTAATGCTATTCAATAAGCTTAAGACCCTGGGACTGAACACCTCCCTCTGCAACTGGATCCTGGCCTTCCTGACGGGCCGCCCCCAGGTGGTAAGGGTAGTAACAACACATCTGCGCACTGATCGTCAACACGGGGGCCCCTCAGTGTGCTGCTCAGCCCCCTCATGTACTCCCTGTTCACTCATAGACTGCACGCCCAGCACGACTCCAACACCATCATTAAATTTGCCGATGACACGACAGTGTAGGCTGATCACCGACAGCAACGAGACAGCCTATAGGTGAGGGTCAGAGACCTGGCCGTTGTGGGTGCCAGGACAACAACCTCTTCCTCACGGATTCCAAAGTAAGGGAGCGGATTGTGTGACTACAGGAAACAAGAGAGACCGAACACGCCCCCATTCTCATCACGGGCTGCAGAGCGACCAGTTGAGAGCTTCAAGTTCCTTAGTGTCACCACCTATAACTAACATGGTCCAAGCACACCATGACAGTCGTGAAGCGGGCACGACAAACTTAGTCCCCTCAGGAGACTGAAAAGATTGGCATGGTCCTCAGATCCTCAAAAGTTCTCACGACAGCATAGCAGCCCTGGAGCATCTGACTGATGTGCATCACTGCCTGGTATGGCAACTGCTCGGCCTTCTAACCGCAGGCACTACAGAGGTAGTGCGTGCGGCCGTACATCACTGGCCAAGCTTCCTGCCATCCAGGACATCTATACCCAGCCGGTGTCAGAGGAAGGCCTAAAGAATTGTCAAAAGACTCCAGCCACCCTAGCATAGACTGTTCCTGTTCTGCTACCACACGGCAAGCGGACCTGAGCACCAAGTCTACGTCAAGAGGCTTCAAAACAGCTTCTACCCCCAAGCACCAAGACTCCTAACATCGAGCAAATGGCTACCCGGACTATTTGCATTCCCCCAACCCCCTCTCCACTCCACTGCCACTCTCTGTTGTCATTATGCTATGAGCACTAATTAACTCAACCTTAACATTACAATTGCCTAACCTAACCAATGAACCATACTATGTCCAGACCTTTGTGGCAAAAAAGTATTTAGCCAGTCCACCAATTGTGCACATGTTCTCCCACTCAACAAAAAGAGTGAAGAGAGTGCCTGTATTTATCATCAATAGTCTCACTCAACTATGGACGACCAAATTAGAAAAATAAAATCCAAAACAAGCACATTGTAGGATTTTTTATAAATTTATTGCAAGATTTATGGTAGGAAAAATAAGTATTTGGTGATAGTAATCAAGTTATATTCGTCAAACAAGTAATTAGGTATACCCTTTGTGTGGCAATGACAGAGGTCAAATGTTTCTAGGTTAAAGTCTTCACAAGGTTTTCACTGCTATCTGTTGCTGTGTATGGTTGCCCGTATTTGCCTCGCATGCGAAGAGTCGCCTTAAGTGTGAGCGAATATGATGTTTTGGGGCTGTGTGTCTGTGCGAGTTAGCACTGGGGATCGGTTTTTCAGTACTCCTGCTTCAAGAATGGATTCGTTATGTGTAATGCTGGTAGACTGGTCGTGCAGGTCCACTCCTGTATGACCATGAAATGCTTCGTGTCGACGTAGCCACCTCCGTCTCGTGCCGTCGCCGGGTGCGGCTGGTGTTGGCTCGTGGCAGTGGCTGCAGCGCTGAAGAAGACCCAGTGCCGTACGGTCCATCTTGTCTCGCAATCCCTTTGCGGATGGCGGCGTAAGCGAGGTCTTGCGCACTGTCGACGTAATGCCTCTCGTACGACCGAGTGCGCGTGCCGCTCATGTCGCTTCTGTCCTGCTATCGCACGGCACAGTCACCGCGTCCCTTTTGCAGAAAAACAGCCCCAAAGCATCATGTTTCCACCCCCATTGCTTCACAGAGTAGTAGGGTGTGCTTCTTTGGATGCAACTCAGCTTCTTTGTCCTCCAAACACAGACGGAGTTGAGTTGTTTACCACCAAAAAAGTTATATTTTGCGGTTCATCCTGACCAATGATTGACATCTCCCAATCTCTCGGATCATCAAGAGTCCTCTGCTAGCAAAAACTTACAGACGGCTGGAAGTTTACGTGGCTTAAGCAGGGGGGAACTGCTGCACTGCGGATTTGAGTCCCCTGGCGGCGTAGTGTGGGTTACTGATGAGGTAGAAGCAATTTTTATTCGAATATGTGGTCCAGCTCTCTGCAGGTCAATTCACTAGGGTCCCTGTGTGGTTCCTTGGGATTGTTGCTCACCGTTATTGTTGATCATTTAAGACACCCACGGTTGAATCTTTGCGTCGGCACAGCCCGAATATCGCGAGAGGAACATATAACCACTGGATCGAGTTAACATGATGCTCCACTATTTTCATACAATTAGTCCTAACAATTTACCGTCCCACATGTGATTTTTACAAAACAAGCTGACACCAACATAAATACCCCGAGTGCAGGAGATTCAGTAGGGCTTCCCTGAGCCTATGGTGCAGTGTCGGTATCAGCATTTGTTATCAATGGATTCCTTATGACTCCATCTCTTTGGCGTCTTGGCCATATATGTGTGAGTTTGGAACGTTTTAGACTGTTGATAGGTCTCGATTTCTTAATGACAGGACTGATCTTTTATCAATCTGATAATCATAGTTACAAATTGAGCAGGTGCCACTTTCGCAGCTACAGGTAACGAGTGCGAGGACAGAGGAGCCTCTTAAAGTATAGCAAAGTAGCAGCGTCGGCAGAGCACAGAAATCTTGCTTGTTTGTAGGTGACCAAATACTTATTTTCCCCCATAATTTGCAAATAAATTCATTAAAAATCCTACAATGTGATTTTCTGGATTTTTTTTTCTCATTTTGTCTGTCATAGTTGAAGTGTACCTATGATGAAAATGACAGGCCTCTCTCATCTTTTTAAGTGGGAGAACTTGCACAATTGGTGGCTGACTAAATACTTTTTTGCCCCACTGTACATACTACCTCAACTAATCAGTGCCCCCGCACATTGACTCTGTCCCGCACCCCCCTGTATATAATGTTATTTTTTACTGCTCCTCTTAAATTACTTGTTACTTATTTCTCTTATTCTTATCTGTATTTTTTAAAACTGCACTGTTGGTTAGGGGCTCGTAAGTAAGCATTTCACTGTAAGGCCAATTGTTGAATTCGGCGCATGTGACTAATACAATTTCATTTGATTTGATATACGCTTCAGTTGTCTCTAAGTCAATGRCATTTGTGCCTCTTTTTTTGCCAGTCATCTGAAAGACACACATAGCCTATACCAATAATTAAATGTTCAGTTTAGTTGGGAGATGAGACCATTTTAAATATTTGGACTATTCCTTATTCACATGCACCTCAGAGCATACTGAACAGAGATGTAAATTAATTCAATGTGATTAGATACTCTCTTTAATTAGGGGTAATCAGCAAAACTGTGAAACCTATTGTTATTCTGTGAAATCGTATTATTTACTTTTCCTTGGTCAAATAACGTAAGTATAGATTGATATTTATTTTTTACTTTTTTTTGCATAGAGAAACTATAAGCCGTGAGTAACTTGGTAAAAAAATAATGGCACCAATGGCCTATAGAGGGCGCTGTTACAAGCAGTCTCACTTAAACCCTCATATCCATCACTCCTTTTGACCTAGATACTTGAAGCTTGGTATGTAGGTGTATTTCCTCATGCAGAACAAATTTGCCTCAAGGATCAATAAGGTCCGTCAGTATAGATTTTCCTCCATCTTTTTTGAAAGCCATTCACAAAGTGCTATACAGAAACCCAGCCTAAAATCCCAAACAGCAAGCAATGCAGCTGTGGAAGCACAGTGGCTAGGAAAAAATCCCAAGAAAGGCAGGAACCTAGGAAGAAACCTAGAGAGGAACCAGGCTCTGAGGGGTGGTCAGTCATCTTCTGACTGTGCCGGGTGGAGATTATAAGAGTACATGGCCATTAAGGTCAGAGTGTTCTTCAAGATTCAAACTTCTGACCCACTGGGAATGTGATGAAAGAAATAAAAGCTGAAATAAATAGTTCTCTCTACTATAATTCTGAAATTTCACATTCTTAAAATAAAGTGGTGATCCTAACTGACCTAAAACAGGGAATTTTTACTCAGATTAAATATCAGGAATTGTGAAAAACTGAGTTTAAATGTATTTGGCTAAGGTGTATGTAAACTTCCGACTTCAACTGTATATACTAGGCTGTGTCAGAGGAATGCCAAAAAAATGTACTCCAGTCACCCAAGTCTTAGACTGTTCTCTCTGCTACTGCACGGCAAGTGGTATCGGAGCTCCAAGGTTAGGTCCAAAAGGCTCCTTATCAGCTTCCACCCCCAAGCCATAAGACTGCTGAACAATTAATCAAATGGCCACCCGGAGTATTTACATGCACCCCCCCCAGGTTAGTCAAGGTAGAAATTACCTTGACTAACTAGTACCCCTGCATGTTGACTCGGTACCGGTACCCCCTGTATATAACCTCGTTATTGTTATGTAATTTTATTGTGTTACTTTTTTTTATTTTTTTATATTTCATTTATTTAGTAAAACATTTTCTTAACTCTATTTCTTGAACTGCATTGTTGGTTAAGGGCTTGTAAGTAAGCATTTCACACTAAGGTGTTGTATTCGGCGCATGTGAAAAATAACATTTAATTTGATTTGATTTACACCAATACACCAACACTGAAAATATTTCACAAATCTTAACATAAACCATTAGTAAAATTAATAGAATTGGTATACAAAGACAACACATTAAGTAATGACTTTAAGAACGATTGCCTCCTGCATTAAATATATAACCATATAATAATCAAATATATATAACCAACCTACGGCACTAGACTAAACTTCACTTGCGTCATCCTTGTGGTATTGAGATATAAACATTGTAATGCTTTCACTGATTGCACATAAAGGAATATAGTTCCTACATGAGAGTGCTTGCTTTGTTATTTAACTGATCTTGTGGTCTTTCTGACATCTGTGAACCCCGTTCATTGCTGCTCGCAGTTATGTTTCATTTGATATTGTCTTTGCTGAATAAATTAATTTGATTGCCATCAAAATTGCAGTGGCCATGAGAAAATCGTTGAGACTACAATGGGTGCTCTCACGTTTCCATCTGCTTCAGCTCTGCTCACAGACTTGATTATGTCTGATGGGTCTGATTTTATTTAATTATTTTTTTATTTTTAAATTTGTATCCCCTTTTTCTCCCCAATTTTCGTGGTATCCAATCGCTAGTAATTACTATCTTGTCTCATCGCTACAACTCCCGTACGGGCTCGGGAGAGACGAAGGTCGAAAGCCATGCGTCCTCCGAAGCACAACCCAACCAAGCCGCACTGCTTCTTAACACAGCGCGCCTCCAACCCGGAAGCCAGCCGCACCAATGTGTCGGAGGAAACACCGTGCACCCGCCCCCCTCGGTTAGCGCGCACTGCGCCCGGCCCGCCACAGGAGTCGCTGGAGCGCGATGAGACAAGGATATCCCTACCGGCCAAACCCTCCCTAACCCGGACGACGCTAAGCCAATTGTGCGTCGCCCCACGGACCTCCCGGTCGCGGCCGGCTGCGACAGAGCCTGGGCGCGAACCCAGAGACTCTGGGTTCGCTCTAGACCACTGCGCCACCCGGGAGGCCTGATGGGTCTGATTGAACAAATATGAAGTACATGCCTAGGCTATTCCTTCTTTGGAGTTCATGTCTAATAATAAACGTACGTCTGAAGTATAAACCCCTAAAATCAGCTAATACTTTGAAATAATCCTATCCTTCTCCTTTTCCTCTTCCTCTCCATCTCCTCTTCCTCCTCATCCTCTTCCTCGTCTTTCTTCGTCTTAGACTTTTTATAGCTCTTTGTCACCCTTTTATGCTTCTCAAGAAAATGCAACCTATACTGTACATACTGTGTATACAGCGATTCATAAAACGAAAAAACTGTAGGCAAAGCTGAAACTATCCTCTGTTAGAAACAGGGTAATAAAAGGCATTAGGTTTAACTCTTGGACTTGAGCAGTAACAGATATAGACACCTTAATGATGGCTTGTTTATCAGTGTCAACTCAGTACATGATATTCCAGGCAATTAATACATTCATTTTCAGACAGGAGAGAGCATTAATTTACATGAAATGAAAAAAAGAAAAAGAGACTCTTTGAGTAGACTCTTCAGTGTTGCATAATAGACATCCTGAAATCAACACTGATATGATTCACCTCTCCATGCAGAATGGCCATTGTCTGTCTCTGCTGACCTTTGATTATGCTTGTTTGAATCCTAATAGTGAGGAGGCAGACACCCTTGAGGTGGATGAATTACCTCCATCCCTATCATAATGAGGCTTAGAAGGCCACGTGAAAAGCATGATACATAGTTGTTAGAGCGGCTTTGTATAACTGCATTATAAATGTTACACTACACCTGCAGTCTGAATGGTCTGATACTCAGGTTATACATGGCCATGGATGGGTATGAGTGTCTACCCTGCAATCTATATTTAAATAATATGATTCCTTTGGACTAGACACCATCCACCAAAATAACATGTTCTTATCATTGTGGATCAATGATGCATTACCCACATTATATTGCATTATGTGAAGAAACGGTCTACATTGAAGTCGAAAAGTTTGCGACTGAAACCTCTTGCAGACAGAATGTCCTCCTTTTCATTCCTACCTCTCTATTTTAATCTCACCTGGTAATTTTCTGCAGGCATTTTAAGTAAAATTCATAAATGTGAACTGTGTAGCAAATCTCATCTGATGCAAATCTTTAGAAAACATGTTTCAGCGGTACTCCCCAGTGTGAAACATACTAACCTTAATTGAACAAACCTTTAAAGGTTCCACTTTAATAAATGGAACACCAGTCACTTTAATAATGCCACTTTAATTATGTTTACATATCTTGCATTACTCATATCATATACAGTTGAAGTCGGAAGTTTACATACACTTAGGTTGTAGTCATTAAAACAAATTTTTCAACCACTCCACAAATTTCTTGTTAACAAACTATAGTTTTGGCAAGTTGGTTAGGACATCTACTTTGTGTATGACACAAGTAATTGTTCCAACAATTGTTTACAGACAGATTATTTCACTTATAATTCCCTGTATCACAATTCCAGTGGGTCAGAAGTTTACATAGAAGTTGACTGTGCCTTTAAACAGCTTGGAAAATTCCAGAAAATTATGTCATGGCTTTAGAAGCTTCTGATAGGATAATTTATATAATTTGAGTCAATTGGAGTTGTACATGTGGATGTATTTCAAGGCCTACCTTCAACCTCAGTGCCTCTTTGCTTGACATCATTGGAAAATCAAAAGAAATCAGCCAAGACCTCAGAAAAATAATTGTAGACCTCCACAAGTCTGGTTCATCCTTGGGAGCAATTTCCAAACGCCTTAAGGTACCACGTTCATCTGTACAAACAATAGTCCGCAAGTATATACACCATGGGACCACACAGCCGTCATACTGCTCAGGAAGGAGACGAATTCTGTCTCCTAGAGATGAACGTACTTTGGTGCGAAAAGTGCAAATCAATCCCAGAACAACAGCAAAGGACCTTGTGAAGATGCTGGAGGAAACAGTTACAAAAGGATCTATATCCACAGTAAAACGAGATCTATATCGACATAACCTGAAAGGCCGCTCAGCAAGGAAGAAGCCACTGCTCCAAAACTGCCATAAAAAAGCCATACTACGGTTTGCAACTGCACATGGGGACAAAGATCGTACTTTTTGGAGAAATGTCCTCTGGTCTGATGAAACATAAATAGAACTGTTTGGCCATATTGACCATCATTATGTTTGGAGGAAAAAGGGGGAGACTTGCAAGCCGAAGAACACCCTCCCAACCGTGAAGCACGGGGGTGGCAGCATCATGTTGTGTGGGTACTTGGCTGCAGGAGGGACTGGTGCACTTCACAAAATAGATGGCATCATGAGGATGGAAAATGATGTGGATATATTGAAGCAACATCTCAAGACATCAGTCAGGAAGTGAAAGGTTGGTCGCAAAGTCAAGGTATTGGAGTGGCCATCACCAAGCCCTGACCTCAATCCGATAGAAAATTTGTGGGCAGAACTGAAAAATAGTGTGCGAGCAAGGAGGCCTACAAACCTGACTCAGTTACACCAGCTCTGTCAGGAGGAATGGGCCAAAATTCACACAACTTATTGTGGGAAGCTTGTGGAAGGCCGAAACGTTTGACCCAAGTTAAACAATTTGAAGGCAATGCTACCAAATACTAATTGAGTGTATGTAAACTTCTGACCCACTGGGAATGTGTTGAAATAAATAAATAAAAGCTGAAATAAATCACTATTATTATTCTGACATTTCACATTCTTAAAATAAAGTGGTGATCCTAACTGACCTAAGACAGGGAAATTTTACAAGGATTAAATGTGAGGAATTGTGAAAAAATCTGTTTTTACTGTATCTTACCCTATGCCGCTCTGACATTGCTCATCCATATATTTATATTTAGATATTATTATTCAATTCCTTTACTTAGATTTGTGTGTATTAGGTATTTGTTGTGCAATTGTTAGATATTACTTGTTAGATACTGCACTGTCGGAACTAGAAGCACAAGCATGTCGCTATACTCGCAATAACATCTGCTAACCATGTGTATGTGACCAATACATTTTTATTTTATTTAAAACCTTGAGGTAGGCATCTTGGTTTCTAAGAAAGCAGCTCATAGCACAAGGGGGATTAAAAGAGATAATGAACAGTAGAAATTAACGCTCTCTGGCTCTAAATGTAAAGCTTGATGAGAAAGAAGAAGGAAGATATTATATGGAAGATTGGAAGAAATCTCTTCAGCCCCTAATCCAGAATCCTGTGAAAAAATATCTAAAGGCAGATTTGTATTTTATTTTTTAGAAAACAGGATAGAATGGACGTACTGTAACAATAAATATTAATTTGGTTCAGCAGAACACAATGTAAATGAATGTTTGTTGTAGTGTGGATACACCTCCATTGTTTATGAATGACTATGATCATCACTGACGCCGTGTGAGAAGACGGCGGTGCTTGTAGTTGGACCTGTCACCTCATTGGCTGGCAAGCATCTGGAGCACTGTTGGGAGCGCAGCAGAGCTGAGTGTATAAATATGCGATCTGACAGCTCCACTATTTACCAAGCACAGCATTACTGTCAAACTAACAGACTCTGGTGAAGGGAAGGGAGGGCATCACGATGCAAACTAAAAGGGAATGTTTCTCTGATAAATGTATTATTTTCTAACACCATACCTAGCCATCACTAACTTGTTGTTGTTGTTGTTTTTCCAACAGAAAAATTGGACAAAATCATGTCGGTTGGTCACCTTTAATTCAGTTAATTACTATAATTAATCACAAAAATCAAGTCCCCAAAGAGCTATGATTGTTATGACATTTCTATACATTGTTACACACAGTATGAGAAAATGCTGTATTTGAAAATGCTAAAAAGTTATATGGAGTATATTTACAATACATTGCATCATAAACACTTTCACATTGTACACATAGATTTACATCCTTCAACATATACAGACCAAAACAGATACTGTACAGTGTGATGAGCACAATAGTTTCAGTGGTGTCAAGTGGCCAACAAGCCGATATCAAACGGACCCACAATCTACATTGTTTTGTGACAATATAAGTCATCTGACATTCAAGTCTATTCTTTTCAGAAATTACTCTATAATAGCAGTCCATAACACAGAGACCGCAGTCTCTAGTGTTTCTCCCTAGTTCTTAATTGCTCAATTATTAGTCCATCCACCTGCCATCCACCTGCTGTTCTTACACTGTAAAAAAAATCTAGTTGCTTCAACCAATTGTTATTAAGTAGCTGGTTCCATTTTTGGGGGGTTACTCAACTTACTCAACTATTCCAAGTGTTACCTGAACAACAAAAAAGTAGTTGGCCCAAACTTAGCTCCAACTTGAGAAAACGTAGGCAAAAATTCTGTCATCTTAATACTGATTTGTTTGCTCAACTTGTCTCATATGCAGGGGTGTAAGTAGATTTAATTTCTTCCTGGTACGGGACCTCCTATGTGTGCGCGCATCAAATAAATGGATGGGCCTAATCATAGAATTACATATACAGTGCCTTCAGAAATATTCACTGGCCTACACACAATACCCAATAATGTCAAAGTGGAAATATGTTTTTAGAAATGTTTACAAATTAATGAAAAATGAAAAGCTGAAATGTCTTGAGTCAATAAGTATTCAACCCCTTTGTTATGGCAAGCCTAAATAAGTTCAGGAGTAAAACATTTGCTTAACATGTCACATAATAAATTGCATGGACTAACTCTGTGTAAAATAATAGTGATGTGTTTTATGACTCCCTCATCTCTGTACCCCACACATACAACTATCTGTAAGGTCCCTCAGTCAAGCAGTGAATTTCAAGCACAGATTCAATCACAAAGTTTAGGGAGGTTTTCCAATGCCTCGCAAAGATGGGCAGCTATTGGTAGATGGGTAATGAGCATGGTGAAGTTATTAATTACACTTTGGATGGTGTATCAAAACACACAGTCACTACAAAGATACAGGCGTCCTTCCTAACTCAGTTGCCAGGGATGAAGGAAAACGCTCAGGGATTTCACCATGAGGCCAATGGTGACTTTAAAACAGTTACAGAGTTTAATGGCTGTGATAGGAGAAAACTGAGGATGGATCAACAAAATTGTAGTTACTCCACCATACTAACCTAAATGGCAGAGTGAAAAGAAGGAAGACTGTACAGAAACAAATATTCCCAAACATGCATCCTGTTTGCAATAAGGCACAAAAGTAATACTGCAAAAAATGTGGCAAAGAAATTAACTTTTTGTCCTGAATACAAAGCATTATGTTTGGGGAAAATCCAACACAGCACATCACTGAGTACCACTCATCATATTTTCAAGCATCGGGGTGGCTGCATCATGTTATGGGCATGCTTGTCATCGACAAGGACTAGGGAGTTTATTAGGATAAAACATACATGGAATAGAGCTGCAGTAAGCACAGGTAAAATCCTAGAGGAAAACCTGGTTCAGTCTGCTTTCCAACAGACACTGGTAGATAAATTCACCTGTCAGCAGGACAATAACCTTAAACACAAGGCCAAATATAAAATGGAGTTGCTTACCAAGATGGCATTGAATGTTCCTGAGTAGCCTAGTTACAGTTTTGACTTAAATCGGATTGAAAATATATTGCAAGACTTGTAAATGGCTGTCTAGCAATGATCAACAACCACCTTGACAGAGCTTGAAGAATTATTTTAAGAATAATATGCAAATATTGTCCAATCCAGGTGTGCAAAGCTCTTAGAGACTTACCCAGAAAGACTCACAGCTGTAATCACTGCATAAGGTGATTCTAACATGTATTGACTCAGGGGTGTGAATGCTTAATGAAATTAAATATTTCTGTATTTCATTTTCAAGAAATGTGCAACAATCTCTAAAAACATGTTTTCACTTTGTAATTATGGGGTATTTGTGTATATGGGTGAGAGAAAAAAAATCAACAATTTAATACATTTTGAATTCAGGCTGTATATAACGCAACAACATGTGGAATAAATCAGGGGGTATTCGTACTTTCTGATGACACTGTAGAATCCCTATTAATTCAATAGGCTCTGTGGGCCTAGAAATAAAGATGTATCATTTAACTTTAAAATGTATTACCTTTTATTGTGGCATTAACACAACCAGTCATAGTGTTTTCCTCTGATTCTCAAACAGTCACTGCAAAGGGCTCCTTTACTAGGCTACCAGTGCACGTTCATCCACTCGCAACATATTTCCAGCCTCTAAACAGTGGTGAATGGAAAGAGACCAAACACCAAAAAGTGTAATGACATTTGGCGATTGTCATTAGGCCAGAATTGATGTGTCCACTGCTGTCTGCGCGGGTCTCAGTTACGGCCACTCTACTCAACGCAATTTGGAGTGCAGGCTTCTTCTATACCACCAGTTATCAAGTCCATTCGCTCATTATTCACATCACATTTTGGAGTGCAGGCTGCTATACCACCAGTTTTCAAGTCGATTCGCTCATTTTTCATTTCTCTGACATGTGGTA
The DNA here is from genome assembly GCF_002910315.2 of Salvelinus sp. IW2-2015. Lineage (NCBI taxonomy): Eukaryota > Metazoa > Chordata > Actinopteri > Salmoniformes > Salmonidae > Salvelinus > Salvelinus sp. IW2-2015. Next base: position 115,917 of record NW_019943104.1, read on the forward strand.
ATGAAAAATAATGGTGTAATAGCTTACAGTTTTCTTGACATTTTGTTTTAATTATTGTGATAGGCACATATTTTACCAGTAAGGTGTGCCCCCACTATTTATTTAGAGGAGACGCCGCACCGCACCGCATTGCCTTACCTAAAAATGACTATGGAACTAGTTTTATATATATACACACACACACACACACACACACACACCACACACACACACACACACACACACACACACACACACACACACACACACACACACACACACACACACACACACACACACACACACACACACACACACACACACACACACACACACACACACACACACACACACACAATGTTTTCAACTTACATGTTTGATACACTTTGACATACATGATGTCATTGTGCATGTTCATTGATACAGTAATTCTTATTCAACATGACCTCACCTGGGATTTGAAAACACAAGCAAACTCTTGGTTCATGGCATTCCGATCATCCTCTTATACTAACTACCAAGTCTGTGCAAATGATCAGTTTATCTGACTATTCTCTCATCATTGGTTTGATTTACTTATTTCAGCAATTTTAGTTTTTTCTGTATAGTTTTCTTATGCTGGTGAGGTTTTAATGTTACTCCATAATCACTATGATAAATACAATAGTTTTCCTTGAGTGTACTTAAAAGTACACAGAATTGAGATTTACTTTCAATTGCAAAGTGTAGCAATAGAGGTGAAATCAGTCATTGACACAGACATGGTTGTGACTACATAGCAGGAAGATAAGAATGCTGTGAAGCAAGATGTTATGAGTTCAAATCCCATGTTGAATATAAATTACAGCATAAATGAACATGCACAATGTAATCATGTATATCAAAATGTAAAATATGTAAGTTGAAAACATTGTACGTTAAAAGCTCTGTTTGTTTGTCACAACTAGTTCCACAGCGTTTTTTTAGGTAAGATGACCTAACAATAATTTATAGTTGACAGAATTTTTGCCTACGTTTTCTCAAGTTGGAGCTAAGTTGGGCCAACACATTTTTAGATAGTAGTTCAGGTAACACTTGGACCGAAAAGTTGAGTAAACCCCCAAAAAATGTTTGCGGAAGCTGTTACTGAGTAAGAATTAGTTGAAACAATGTAGTATGAAAGTGTTTCTGATAAATGCAAAGATTAAACCCAGGATAGTCTCCAAGGAACCCTCAAGGAGTTCTACAGCCAATCTTTTAGATTGTTTGGGTGACTTAATGTCTTTTAACAAGCAGGTAATGGGTTTTTAATTAGAAATTCTGAGGTTTGGCCTGTGCTATAAGATTGCACAATATATTCGAACAGTAAATACAAGTAAACTACAAAAAAGTATATGTAATAAAAAAAAAGCGCTAGTAGCCTACTGACTTCTGACACATGGCAAAAATAATTACGTCACATTCACTTTATAAAACCTCACTTTACACAAATAACTTATTTCTATTTTGTCCATCTATCAGGCAACGCTGAACATAGTGCCGGTGTTCCCACACTTATCTGTGAAGTTGACCCTCTTAACACTAGTGTTACCAAAGCTGCTGACATCCTCCTGCTCTGTCTGCTCAGGGCTCTCATGGGAAGAGTCCTTCATGACACTGTAATACACTGGCACATTGTACTTGGTAACCTTCTCTGGGTCTAGTCCGTTGCCCTTGCAAAGCTTTTTGAAGGAGGCCCGGAACTTCTGAGACATCAGGTTGTAGATGATAGGGTTGATGGCACTGTTGGTGTAGATGCATAAGCGGCAGAAGAGCAGGAACCATGTGTTTAGGTAGGGTGGGTCCATGAAAGAGTTTACCACCACCAGCGTCCGGTATGGCATCCAGAGCAGGGCGAAAATAATCACCACCACTGCAAGCATCTTAGTAACCTAAATTATGGGGCACAGGGCAAACAAAACGAAAAATGCACAGTGCGATAATTGACTCAAATGTTGCTGGTAGTTTAAAAAWATATATTATTATTATTATATACATTTTTTTGACTGATGAAAGGCACTTTATGCCTGCAAATCAAATTGCAAAAACAAAACAGTGTTTTTCTGGTGTAGTGTAGAACAGTCTAATGATGGTAAACAGAGGTGATAATAACAGAATTCCATGGACTTTGAAACCATTACTATGAGCCTGCTGTGATGTATCCTCCCTTTCTTGAATTACAATCCAAGTAGTATGCCCACATGATGTGTCCAGTTAGGATTGTTGTAATCCCATACTACATTGATAAACTGTCAAATGCTGTATTCTAAATTATTACTGTGAACACATTTTGTACACTATTGTCAATTTAGAAGCCTTTATGAAGCATTTATTACTATCCTCCTGATCTGATGAGCCTACCTGTTTTCTTGACGTCACTGCACCCTTGTTTGATTTGCCCAACACCTTGACTGTGCTGCTGGAGCGTCCCTGGTGTATAGAACCTTCACTATTGCCGTTGAGATTGGTTGGCAAGGGGCTCATGAATAAAATCCTTGCGATGAGACCGTACAGCACAACAGCCACAATCAGAGGGAGGACATAAAACAAAGATAAGTCTAGAAAGTAAATTGGCATGTAGAGGTTTCTTGAGACACGGTAGCCACAGCTGACCAACACCCCATTGGCGTAGACAGTTTCGTTCGTGTCCACTAAAAATAACCACATCGTGCAGTAAAGCGAGGTGAAAATCCACACAAAAGAAATTATCCTCTTCGCCCGAGACACAGTGCAAATAAATTGCGCCTTGATGGAGTGGCAGATAGCAATGTAGCGCTCAATGGTGAAGGCTGTGATGGAGCAGGATGATACATTGATACCCAGGTATTGCAGGTATGTGATGCAAAGGCACCCAGCATAGCCGTATATCCAAGAGTCGACTACTTCAGAAATATTAGGTAAACCGGCCGCTAAAAGGACAATAAGGTCTGCAATAGCCAGACTGACAAGATAACAGTTAGTAGGGGTCATCATGTGCTTGGTGCGCAGCACAACCAACACCACCATTATATTACCCGCTATCCCAACTCCGCATATTATAAGTGCGAGAACAATTGTTATAACTTGTACTTCCATAGAGTTCTGTGGCATATTAATCAGAACTTCATTCTGTGTGAAATTGATGACATCTTGAAAAGTGTCATTAGTATTCTCCATGGTGTTTTACTTGTGTTGGCACATTTCTTCTGCTTTAATTTGCCTTGAGGTGGAACAGAATTAAGATACAAATGATTCCAAGATTGCCCAGAATATATCAAAAGTTATAGCGAACCAATTATTTTGTTTCATAATAAGATACACATATCAGTCAATCATCATGTGAGATGACAAAGACATTTGAAATGAATGAAAGAGCTACTATATAACAATTACAATAACTGAAAATAGGCAGTTTAGCGACCATGGTTAGGAATGGTCTAAGCTTCATAACTCACCAAGTCCAGCTGATATCCACAGAGACAGTAGTAAAAGGACTACTATGTCTCTCAGTAATGCTGTACTACTCCCTCATCTCTGAACACTCTCTCTCTCTCTCGCTCTCGCTCTCTCTCTCTCTTTCTCTCTCTCTCTTTCTCTCTCTCTCTATCACTCTATCTCTCTTTCCATCTCCATATTCAGCCACACATCAAATGGTGCAGTGTCCTTACTGCTGCTTTGGGCCATCTGATTAGGTTTGTTCCTATGGGACGTTATCAACGTCTATGACTATGACTGTGACTGTGCGAGGTGATGATAACCCAGCAGTTAACCACAGCAAAATTATAGACTACAACTCAGCCCTGTCTATCACTAGCAATGACAATATAATATTAATTACTAAACTATGAAGTGTGTACACAATGGTTGCATAAATGCTGGAAATATGTCCCTTGTTTTTATCATGAAGATGAGCAGGGTTCTTTTTATGTCTTCTTTTGGGCAATTGAGACCAGCTAATATTGATGATGCACCCCCCTCCTTTAACCTAACTCCTAACCCTAACCTTAACCCTAACCTTAATCCCTAACCTCTAACTCGTACCCCTAGCTCAGCTAAAGTTAGCCATTTGTAACATATCATACATTTAGCAAACATCATACGAATTGTAATTCATAAAAAATGAAATGGATGATGGACATCTACAAATTAATACCATTTGAAACACAACATAGCTTACTAATTGAAGCCCCTCAGCACTCAGCCAACCTCATCATCTAGCAAACCTCGTCTGGTTTTCTCTCAAACAAAGACAACACATCTAATGAGCGTCTTGGAGCGCATCAGAGAGTAGGCTACTCCAGCCCTACTCTGTCAGCAGGTGGACAGAGCTGTCCATGCTATAGCTAATTCTGAGTGGTTGCTTTCCTTCAGTCAAAGATTGTTGCGTCCCTGTATTGTTAAATTAAGCTATGTAATGTACAAATACACTGCTCAGGCAGATCACTTTTGACCATGGGTCTCTCATAATCACCCCATTTGACAAAGCTTGTTTTACATTTCCCTGATGCTTAATTAGTGACATTTTTCTTGTATGCTAGCTTGGATTAGAATCAATAGATAAAGTTACAGGCAAGATATTATACAATTGATTCACTTTATTTTTATTTTGGTACAGAACCAAAGATTTATGACAAGAGAAATTATAGGATTTATACATTTTTTCCAGGCCTCACAGCAACAAAGCATATTATCTTGACAAAGTCTTGAAGTATGGGGTAAACATGACAAAAAATGAAAAGGGACAAAATGGCTGGATTAAAAATAGATGAACAGGCATTATATTAATACACTGGCTAAAATAGCCTTCTGATGCCTTCTCGGAGTTGAAAGTAATGTGCTGATAAAAATGCAGAAGCCTTTTTAATATATGACAAATGAAAACAGTTTTTGTATTCCAACATAAGTCCAAGAGTTACAGAAACAGTTTTTGCTCTCAGAGAGACATTAAATTAGTTTTATGTGTCATATGAAAATAAGTTTTACACAATCTAAACCATCATTGACCAGAAATAATAAACAGTAATACCAAAACACTAAAACAATAATCATGCTTGTTATATGTGGATTTTAAAACATTATTTTATTAATTAATTTGTGCATATGAAATGTCAAACTGTAAGACTGTGCCAAAATACTTCCCCTCTGAACATGAATCTGAGTCTAATAAATTTTATGTTTTATGATCATGTAAAGAGTATAATGAGTGTTATTCATAACCTACTTGTGCCATAAAAGCATCTCAAATGCACTTAGTGACACCTAGTGAGGCTATGTAGACATCAAACCAACTGTCGTCTGTGGATTGTGGAGTTCTTCCTTGCAGTAAGAAATAAAGTCATAAATGGTCCTGTTCCTCAAGCGGAGTAAAATGTGTTTTATCAACATCTTTTAAAGCGTCAACCTTTTACAATATAAAAGATTGAGTGAAAACACTTGGGATTGTATGTTATATGGTATTTATTTAGTCTAGAAACATGGTCACATGAGTGTATTGTTGAGAGGAGGCAGTCTGGGCGTAAAGTGGTGCTCCACAACCAGGAGAAAGGTCATATTACTGTGACTCAATAACAGGATGCCCTGTCCTGTCCTCAACAGGCCCTTTGAATCAAGGAGGGCAGGATGTTGGCACTGGATTCATTGATTGTATTTTAACACAGGGATAAGCCTGCTTGTGTCACTTTGGAGTTTATGTTTTTTCCAATCTATTTTGTATATTACAGAATCAGTTGAATTTGGAAATATTGAAAAATGTAATCGACAAATTCTCTCAGCTGACAGATGTAGAGACTCATGTTTTTTTGTTTGTTGAGATTCTAAAATAATTCACTACTATTATAATGGCAAGAAATTAAAACAGGATCAGGGAAAAGCATTAAAAGCAGTTCTTTAGTTCTACAGCAGAGGTCTCCCTAAACTACAAATAATAACAGCAAGTCAAGCTTCAAATCAAATCAATCCCATTTTATTTCTCACATGCTTCGTAAGCAATAGGTGTAGACTAACAGTGAAATGCTTACTTGCGGGCCCTTGCCAACAATATAGAGAGAAAAATAATAGAAACAATATAATGACACAAGGAATTAGTACACAATGAGTAACAATGGCTTGGCTATATACACGGGGTACCAGTAACGAGTCGATGTGCAGGGGTACGAGGTAATTGAGGTATATATGTACATATAGGTAGGGGTAAAGTGACTAGGCAACAGGATAGATAGTAAACAGTAGCATACGTGATAAGTCAAAAGAGTAAGTCCAAAAAGGTTCAATGCAGATAGTACGGATAGCTATTCTGTTAACTAGCAGTCTTATGGTTCGGGGGTAGAAGCTCTAAAGCAGGGGTGTCAAAGTCAAATGGACGGAGGGCCAAATAAAAAATTTAGCTACAAGCCGAGGGCCGGACTGTTCGAATGTTCATTGAAAAAATTTTTAAATGACGCATATAGTCTAGTGACCTAATTGACCTACTGAAAACCTAACAAATATATTCCAATATGATCAGATAAATAAAGCAATATTTTCTTATGGCTCTGTCAGTAATCTTTAATTTTCAACAGACACAAAAGACAAATTTCCTTTATATAAAATCCCCATAACATGAACATTAAATGAAAGAAACCGGTATTCAAGGCACCATCAGTAGCCTATATTTCTATTTTAGCAAAAGTGGGCTAAATTTACTTCAAAGAAAAAAACAATAATAGCAATTTTCTATCATCCACTCAACTGAAATATTTTTAAAATATAATTGGATTGAAATACAATAAAATAAAGTGCAAAAATCTATTAATCAAAAACAACACTTTGTTTAAGGAGAGTAACATGCAGTGAAAACAAATATTAAACTTTAACTTTTAAACTGAACTGAGTAAAAACTCTAAATATTGATTGCACAGTAATGTTCACTTGTTTGAGGTTGAGGGTATACTTGGTGGTGTCCATCTTTTCACAAGTTCATCAATGTTCGGGTAAGGCTCTGAGCTGAGGAAATCCTCAGAATTGAGTGGAGGTGTCAGCAGTAAGTCGACTTCTTGTGTGATGTTTGTTCAGGTTCATCAAGAAAAACAGTTGTTCACACAGGTATGTGCTGCCAAACATAGACAACGTTTGAGCAGCCTGGATGCGCAGCTGGGCATTGTGTCGGGGAGGAAACGGCGAACTCCGCAGCACCACTGCCGCATATTTTGCCCTCAGTGCATCATTGCATTGGAGGTCAATCAACTCCATTTGGAGGTTTGGTGGTGAGCTTTCCACGTCAACAGCAAATGGGTTACGAGCAGTTCCAACCTGCTTTTTTGTCTTCAAAGTCAGCAAATCGGCGTCGAAAATCAGCGGCAAGCATACCTATTTATCAGCCAACTGTGCACTCGGGAACGCACTGGTAGAGAGCTTCTCTTTCATGGTCTGGCAGCTGGAAAGTGGCTCAAATTTTCTTTCCGCACTGCGTCTCCCACAGAGTCAGTTGTTTTAAATGCCTTCACTGTACTGTACATATCAGAGATGACATGATCCCGACCCTGCAGCTGCAAGTTCATTGCATTCAGATGACTCGTAATGTCACACAGAAAAGCCATTTCACACAAGAAACATTTCGTCTCGGAGTTGTGTTGTGTCTTTCCCTTTGCTGTCAAGAACAGACAAATCTCCTCACGAAGCTCGAAACATCTGAAGCACTTTCCCTGGCTTAGCCATCGCACCTCTGTGTGATAAGGCAAATCACCATGCTCCGTTTCTAACTCCGTCAGAAATGGCTTGAACTGGCGGTGATTCAAACCTTTGGCTCTGATAAAGTTAACTGTGCGCGTGATGATGCTCATTACATGCTCCATTTTCAAGGCTTTACCGCACAACGCTTCTGTGTATGATACAAGATAAGCTGTCAGCTCACCTGTCGCGTTTTCCTCTTGCATCTTTCCCGTATCTTCGCCACCAGTCCGCTCCTGTGTCCACACATCGCAGGTGCTCCGTCGGTTGTCAAACCCACGAGTTTTTCCCAAGGCATCCATCTCATTTACACATCTTGACACCTCTTCATACAAATCATGCCCGTAGTTGTGCCATGCATAGGACGTAAAGCCAAAAACTCCTCTGTCACGCTTAGGCTGGAGTCCACTCCGCGATGAAAATTGACAACTGGGCAATGTCAGAAATGTCGGTGCTCTCATACACAGCCAAGAATGATGCACATGAAATCTTTTCCTTTTTCACAAGCTGCTCTTTTAGATTGATGGACAACTGGTCTACTCTCTCGCAATGGTGTTTTTGCTCAGACTCACATTTAAAAAGAGGTGCCTTTTTTCTGGGCAAACTTCGTCACAAACTTTAATCATGCAGTTTTTGATGAAATCCCCTCCGTAAATGGCCGGGCTGATTTAGCGATCTCTTCTGCCAAAATAAAACTGGCCTTGACAGCAGCCTGGCCTTGTGATTTGGCTTTTTTGAACAGAGCCTGTCGAGATTTGAGGCCTCGTTTTAATTCCTCTGCCTTTTGTAGCCTTTGTTCCATGTCCATATTCTTGTTTTTGTCCGCGTGTTTCGTTTCATAATGTCGTCTCAGATATACTCTTTCAGTACCGCCACACTTTCCACACAGAAGACACACAGGTTTCCAGCTACCTCCGTGAACATATACTCCGACTCCCACCTTGTTTGAAACCCCCGGTTCTCAGTGTCCACCTTCCGTTTTGCCATTTTTGATGGGTATCTGAAAGTTAATTTTACTGTGATGCTGACGACTGCATTGTGCCCAATTAAATATTGAAATGAAGCAGCCTACTGCTCGGTGCGTCACCGTTGCATTGTGGGAAATGTAGTATTGGTGCGTGTAAAAGATCTGCGGGCTGCCGGCTTGCTGCGGTCTGCGGGCCGGTTCTAATAATAAATCAAGATCATCCCAGGGGCCGTAAAAAACCTTCTCGCGGGCCGGATGTGGCCCGCGGGCCTTGACTCTGACATATGTGCTCTAAAGGGTCATGTTGGTTCCAGACTTGGTGCATCGGTACCGCTTGCTGTGCAGTAGCAGAGAGAACAGTCTATGGCTTGGGTGGCTGGATTCTTTGTCAATTTTTTGACACCGTCCGGTATAGAGGTCCTGGATGGCAAGGAGCTCGGCCCCAGTGATCTACTAGGTCGTACGCACTTCCCTCTAGTCGGATGCCAATCAGTTACCATACGAAGAGGTGATGCAGCCAGTCAAGATGCTCTCAATAGTGCAGCTGTATAACTTTTTGAAGATCTGATGGCCCATGCCAAATCTTTTCAGCCTTCTGAGGGGGAATGGGCATTGTCGTGCCTTCTTCATGACTGTGTTGATGTGTGTGGACCATGTTAATTCCTTAGTGATCTGGACACCGAGAAACTTGAAGCTCTCTACCCGTTCCACATCACCCCCGCCAATGTGGATGGGGGTGTGCTCGGCCTTCCGTTTCCTGAAGTCCACAATCAGCTCCTTTCTCTTGTTGACGTTGAGGGAGAGGTTGTTGTCCTGGCACCGCTGCCAGGCTGTCTCATTGTTGTTGGTGATCAGGCCTGCCACTGTTGTGTTGTCAGCAAACTTAATGATGTTGGAGTCATGTGCAGTCGTGGGTTAACAGGGAGTACAGGAGGGGACAAAGCATGCCCGCCTGAGGGGCACCCGTGTTGAGGGTCAGCGTGGCAGTTTTGTTGTTGCCTGTCCTCATCACCTGGGAGCGGCCCATCAGGAAGTCCAGGATCCAGTTGCAGAGGGTGTTCAGTCCCAGGGTCCTGAGTTTAGTGATGAGCTTGGAGGGCACTATGGTGTTGAACACTGAGCTGTAGTTGATAAACAGCATTCTCACATAGGTGTTCCTCTTGTCCAGGTGGTAGACTGCAGTGTGGAGTGCAATGGAGATTGCGTCATCTGTGGATCTGTTTGGGCGGTATTGCGAGTTGGAGTGGGTCTGTTGTCCATAGAAAGCATAAATTAAAAAGTGTTGTTAAAATTTTTGCCCTGTTTCACCTGTATTCTTCAATAAGAAATGAATGATCTTTTCCTACTGCTTTTTGAAGAAGGATGCAGACACTTTTCTGAGGATGCTCCTAGTGTAGAACTCCAGAAACACCATGATGTATCCCACCAGACACAGTAGTGCCAATAAGACCCTCACTCTCAGGTCTGGTGCAGATGGCTCTACATCACAGCGTAATGCCTCTGGGCTGAATGTCCAGTCATACTGCTTGTGGAAGTTTGCTAGTTCTGTATCCCACAGATAGCTGGGATAATACATACTGTAGGCCTGGGAAGCGCAGCTGAACCTGTCAAAGAAAAGAGAATCCAGTCACCATTTGTTCAATGTGTTATTCAATTTCATATTATTATTGATCTCAAGGCTACACATTATGTAATGTCACATTATGTTCTGGGATGTGCCTGATCGCATTTCGAAAAGTATCAATATTAACATACCTTATATTTTTCACAGCTATGCAGACAGATGTAGCTGGAACATCCAACAGCCAAGGCCCATTCACTGTAACTAGATGGTACACAAAAATAACAATGAAATACAAAGTCACCAATACACTCTTAGAACAAAAGGTGCTATCTAGAACCTATAAGGGTTCTTTGGCTGTCCCCATAGGAGAACCATTTGAAAAAAATGTTTGGTTTCCAGGTAGATCCCTTTTGGTTCCAGGTAGAATCCTTTTGGTTCCAGGTAGAATCATTTTGGGTTCCATGTAGAACCCTGTCCACAGAGGGTTCTACAAGGAATCCAAAAGTGTTCTACCTGGAACCTAAAAGGGTTCTCCAATGGGGCCAGCCAAATAACCTTTTTAGAACCCTTTTTTTCTAAGAGTGTACTATTGGAGCAAGACATCTGGTAAATTCCTGTTTTGTTATTTTACAACTTGTGGAATTAACCATATTTTTCAGGTTAGTTGGTTTTATTTGGATTCCATCATCAGATGACTTTTGCAACAACTGTCTTGTGATGTAAACATTGTCAAACTTAACTGAAATGACATGACTTCAGGTATCAGGCTGATTCAGCTATCAGATATATTGCAAAGTGAGCCACCAGAATTCTTTTTGACAGAAGTGTATACTCCTCTAGCAGTTTCTTGGCATTTAAAAAGTCACTCTCAATCTGCTTGCTTACTGTAATACACCTCTTTTTGATCTCTGACAAGTCAATGTGAGTAAATTTATCACATTTTCTCTGTCTGGTAACAATATTCAGTTCTTCCTGTTTTACTTTGATAGCTTATCTAACGAGATCTCGCTTTGCTTCTTGAAAAAGCTCAGATGAGTTTAAAAAAGAGCGGGCAAAACCTTCAGTTGCACTTTCCCTTTCCCAGTGCATGGGTAACTTTTGAAAAAGGAGCTTATCATTCAGAGTCAATGTCACATAGATATGTGTAAGATTGTTCTCAAAGGGGACAGAAGGGCTCTTGCTCATGCTCACATGCTAACGCACTCACTCACATGGACAACCTATGAATCAAGTTATTGGGGAAAAGTGTGAGCTGAAAATGATGAAAGTTGTTCAAATGCTTGTTCAAAAAATAATTTAGGGAAGTATTGGAGATTTGAAAGGTGCTACAGGATATGAGCAGTGTGGTACAGATGTAAGATCCTAATTGGATCATTCTTTTGTTGCTGAGAATGTTCCTGTTAAGCAGGAAATGCAAACTTGTAGTATATTTTAGTTTTTAAAAGGTTTGTAATTTCCACTTTGAAATGTCAGACTTGATTTGCCCTAACAAAAAATGTATCAGCCCCTACTAAAAAATTCCATTAATTATAATCCACATAATAATTCACATTTCCTGTTGTGCCAAGATTATTTTCCTGCTATAGCAAACTGGCTTAAATGAAGATCCTACATCTGTGTCCTATTTATAGATCTAAACATAACCCTGTGCGAAGTCATTTATACTTCTACTGACTAATAGGAGGAAGTATTTTTATTATCTGGGAATCGATGAGCATGTAGAGAACCTTCGACAAGTTGAAAAAGGAAAGGATCTAATCAACCCCAAATCAATTGTATGTGTCAGAGTCTTCCAAAACTAAATGTTCAGCTAGGTAAAATCATTTACTGTATATTTGATTGGTTGAGCATCAAGGTCTAGCAATTTCATGTATGGTACGACTTGTCAAACTTCCTTTTCCAACATTTCGTAGTAAGTTCTTCTATTTAATGTGTGTTCTGTGCTGCTGCGTTTCTTGTGTTCTGTTGTAGTTTGTCTTGTTTACTGGGGCCTACCCCAATGACCCCTCTCTCACACTGAGTAACTAACTACCTTCGGGTTCTGCAGAGTTAACCATGTGCCAAACCTTGAGATTGCAGACACTTTACAACACCAAACAGACATTATAAGGAATTTACAGCCCTGCACCATTCTTTAGAGAAATAGGGGGCAAAATACTGTATGTCTGCTTGGTTTAAGACACATATGAAAAAATTGTGTTCAAACCACATTTCAATATAACCTTCATTCAAATGTTGTTCGCCTCATTTGGCTTGTTGAGTATCTTGTTTGGTGCTGTCAGACACACGGCTGTTAAATAAGACTTGATTGCACTGTCTATTCTCCTTACTACATATTATGCTGTGTCACTTGGGTCAATGATTAAAAATGACTATAGAGGCTTGGCCCCCTTCTGAATATTAACCCATGGTTTCAAGTTCTTCTGTTATATACATTACTGTGTTGCATGTTTGTTGGTGCCTGCTCACTGACATCAGCTAAATATATAAATTCCATGGATTGACGAAAAAARACACTAACTCATTTGCCATTCAGTTTTATTTGGTAACGAGAAGTATTAAGAAAATAACAAATCTACAAAATGTGCATTGATAAAGCTAAACGTATTACACGAAATAATAATAAAATCTATGGTAGAAAATAGTTATTTTGATTTCCACACACCACATTTCTAATGATTATTTCAAATAAAATAAGATCAGAAAATCATGATTTATGGTTTTAAAAGACACAATGAAAAGTAAAAATGACGTTCTGTGTGTAACTTACAAAAATATGTTAAAACACATGCAGCCAGTGACCCCCATGGCCTAGGTAAGTATGTTTTATGAATAATTCACAAACTCCTGTTATGTGTCAAGACAGTCACAGTTTACACAGCTAAAGGTCAATGGAGGATTGAGTTCAAGTGTCATTTACCAGTAGGTGGAGGACTTGGAGGATGAGAGTTCACTGTCATGAAATGGATTGGGTTTATAATCATCAAGCAGACTGCTAACACCCTAATCAATAAGGATTACCATCACAAACACTATCCAGGGAATGTTACAGTGAGGTACAGTATGAGATGCACACAGTGATCAGTGCAATGTGGCACAATGACCATCAGAGGTCACTAAGATGCAATTCATTTCAGCAAGCATAGCGAGAGATGAGACAAGACATCACAGGTGTCTGGACAAAAACTATGCCCGACATGACTTGTTGTATAACTGTGGAAGAGAACGCAACAACAGACAGACCAACCACTGTCTATTCTGTCGCCCCCCCGCCCTGCCCAAACAAATTATCTTCCAATGGAAAAATGTCATAGGGACCTAAAACAAATCAAGGCAAAACACAGGACACATCTGGGGAGAGCAGGGGTTCGTGACAAACATGAAAATGAGCTGATAGAAATTGGTATAATCTACATGACAGAGTAAGTAGATCACAATGAGAGCCTGAACAAAATATAAACCGTTAAAAAATCAAAACTCATATACAGTAGACTGATCGAAAAAGGACAGTACCTTAGAAACATGGTATAGCCATCATACCATAAGCTAAATTACTTAAAGTAACAGCTAATTGTCCCCAAGTCTATAGTTATTGACTTTGTACATATTCAGAAATTATGATCCAGTATTTACTATATAATACAGTATAATAATTATACTGGATAAGCTTCAGATCTACGGTAAACTAGTAAGGTTGAAAGGTGAGTCGGAGGGGAACTGTATATCTGTGACAGTACTGGACATGTTGACTGGACGAGCCCAGTCTGGATAAGTCTCCAAACTGAACATGGCACGACCCCAAGTGTTCATGGCCAGAGAAACCGATAAAATGCCCAAAATGTTCATCACAAAGCCTGTTTTCACCTGTAAATAGAGAAACCAAACAGATGTATATGCTAGAATACAGTACCTTTAAGTTTAGGAACAGTCTGACATATGGTCATACAGTATATCGGCATAAGGATCTTACCATGTCCTTCACCAAAAGATGGCCAGATGCAAAGGCAATGGAGTTGGGAGGGGTGGAGACTGGCAACATGAAGGCAAATGAACATCCTGTTGTCGCAGGTATCATAAAGTAAAGAGGGTTCACCTTGACAAACATAGCCTGTCAAGAGGAGACAAACACATTTGTTGCTATTCTTTTGACAAAATTGTATTAATGCAAAACTAATAACACTTTTAAACACTTTTCTTCAGACAAACACAAGGAGCACACACGTTAGTAAGGAGTGAGTGAGTGAATCCATCTCTAATTCAATAACTGGGAACGATATTCCAAATTGTTAGTCGTAATTTATTTGGCTTGGGAATTTCACTGAAGATAAGTAAGTATGGCGCACTTGTCATGGTGATACTGGATGATACGATTGAACGATACTGCAGGACATTGTCACTCCCAGCCAAAGACAACTGGTTACTGATAACTGTAGTTAATGTCCAACAGACATACAAATAGACCCAACAGCCATGGTGCTACGCTGACAGATCTGTTAACCCCATGGCAAACACTAAAAAGGTAAATTGCTGTGGGAGATTAGAGTAGAGAGCACCTATTTCCCCATCATATTTTCCCATGGGGAATACTAATCCATGAATTAGTCATCCAATGTAGTTCAAGGCTTTTTGGTAGATAACAAGGGATATTCAAATACTACACACAAAATACATGTCTTCCTTCAAAATGATTACCTACTACAGTAGGCCTGTCCTTTTCATACCCACAGGGTACGTCAATCTCAATAATAGAAACATCTAACTAAATGTTGAATGTTGTGGTCATGTCATAGATCACAGCTCACCAGTTCAGCGATGACGGGCAGGAATATGATAATGGTGGCAGTGTTGCTGGCAAACTCTGTGAAACAGGCCAGGAAAGCTGTGATGAACATGACGGCCACAGCAGGGGGGACCTGGGCAATAGGCTGGAGGTAGGCTCCTATCCACGCCGCCAGTCCTGACTCCTATATTATACAACAGGGACAGAGCATCAACAGACAGCCCCCATCTCAGTAGTAGCAGAAATAGGTAAAAAGTATATAAATCACCACACAATAGATATTTGAATGTGAGTTGAAGGGATTTCATATCTTTGTGCATCATTAAACATCAACAGGTTTTACCCATAGGGCATATTGATTCTATATGTAAATTCTATGATTTTACCTCACATCCCTTGGCCATGGCAAAGCCTCCACCCAGCAACAGAATGATATTCCATGGGACACATTCCTGTGCTTTCTTCCATGATAGGAGAGGAACATATGGAGTATTTGATGCTGAGGAAAACATGACAAGGTATACAATCAACCTCGGCCCACCAGCCAAATCCAGGTCAACCACCGAAATCTCAGAATATCTAACCTGCAAGTGGCCTTGAAAAGGAGTAATAAAGAAAAGGCGGAAGGTAGGGGTTAGAGGTTAAAATAAGGGTTAAGGGTCAAAATATGGCCATGGCTGGTGTTTTGTTTTTCTCTCGGGTACCGCTGGGCCAGAAATGTTTCAATCCCATAGAAAATGTGTGGGTAGAACTGAAAAAGCGTGTGCGAGCAAGGAGGCCTACAAATCTCACGCAGTTACACCAGCTCTGTCAGGAGGAATGGGCCAACTTATTGTGGGAAGCTTGTGGAAGTCTACCTGAAACGTTTGACCCAAGTTAAACAATTTAAAGGCAATGCTACCAAATACTAATTGAGTGTATATAAACGTCTGACCCACTGGGAATGTGATGAAATAAATAAAAKCTGAAATAAATCATTCTCTCTACTATTATTCTGACATTTCACATTCTTAAAATAAAGTGGTGATCCTAACTGACCTAAGACAGGGAATTTTTACTAGGATTAAATGTCAGGAATTGTGAAAAACTGAGTTTAAATGTATTTGGCTAAGGTGTTTGTAAACTTCTGACTTCAGCTGTAGAGCAGAGTAAACAGAGCAAACCAAAGTGTGGCGACACACTTTTGAGAGATGAATAATAATCACACAAACAAAGGGGCTACAGTCTTACCTCACAACAGTTTGCTGCTCAGACTAATCTACGTCATTAACATTCCTCAGGTGATTTACAGTACCTAACAACAGAGCCAATGCAAGTTTTGCACTTCAGAAATGGACTAATGAAAGAAAGAAAGAATATTCTACTTTGATAGTAGTCAATGATACAGATGTAGGATCTTAATTGGAGCCAGTTTGCTACAGCAGTAGAATAATCCTTCAGCAACAGGAAATGTGAGTTATTATATGGATTATAATTAATTGTCATTTTTTGTAGAGGTTGATACATTTTTCATTAGGGCAAATTAAGTTTGAAATTTTAAAGTAGAAATTCCAAACTTTAAAAGCCTTTTTAAACCTTGAATACACTACAAGTGTAGTGTATTCTACGCTGTGCAGGAAAATTCCTGTAACAACAGCGTGATCAAATTAAGATACGACATCTGTACTGTAATTTATTTCTGGTGAGGCATGATGTAAGGGATAATCAACAAAGGCCTCTGCATTCTATGGAAAATAATGAACGATGCAGAAGGTGTGTTCAACAACGTGCTAGCAGAGTGGAAATGACCTTCCAAGGAGTTTCATTATTTTCCAGAGAATGCATAGTTGATTATCCCTTTTATACCATGGCTATAATTTAAAGAAATGTGTTCATTTGCTGGTAGAAATGTGTTCAACATCCACTGAAGTAGCTAGTAAGTGCATTAGTAGTTGCCGTGGTAACCAAACAGGCTCGCTAGTTTGGCTAACCAAACCATGAATTCTAGCTTGCCATTATGAAAATCGAATTCAACAATGCCAATAATGTTTTCAATTCGACTTTTGTTTTCAAAAGCAGCTCAAATATAGAACATGGAAGAATGAACTATAGCCATTGAATTCTACCGTGCAAATATACCATGCGTTATAGGGAAGTATTCAACAATGCCATGGTATAATTAATATTATAAACTGGGTGGTTCAAGCCCTGAATGCTGATTGGCTGACAGCCGTGGTAAATCAGACCGTATACCATGGGTATGACAAAATATTGATTTTTACTGCTCTAATTACGTTGGTAACCAGTTTATAATAGCAATAAGGCACCTCGGGTTTGTGTTATATGGCCAATATACCACGGCTAAGGTCTGTATCCAGGCACTCAGTGTTGCGTCGTGCTTAAAAACAGCCCTTAGCTGAGGATAATTGGCCATATACCACAATCTTTGGGCCTTATTGCTTAAATAATGTGAGTTTAAAACCCTTGATCTACAGTATATGCATACAGCTGCTCCATCTAATCTTTTGATTCGAAAACATCCAATGTGTCCTCTATATCAGTACAGAAAGGTGATATGACTAGAGGCAGTGGTATTTCCATCTACATATTCCAAAATATTTCTTATTATTTGGGACATGTCCTTTCAAGTACTGACCTCTAGAATCAAACCACCAGCTAAGAGAGGGCTTCTGGGAAGGGAAGAAAAATAGGATTGACACAATGATCACTCCAGTGGTCGCATCTGACACATACCTACAGTAGGAAGAGAATCAGAGAAGAGGAAGTCATGATGCAGCTGGTTTCCTCATGCCTCCAGTGAATTATACAGACATTTCCGAGGTAACGGGTAGTGCCTTGTTAGCTTGTAGCAAGCTTATCTGTCTTACCCTTTGTTGAAAAATGTGGACCATCCAGTTACAAATTTGGGATCTCTTGTGAACAGGAGAACGGCAAACAAAATGAAAAAGAATGCGATGGATCCTTCTGCAAAACTAAAATGGAAGATGGAAATTGTTGTCATTGAGGAATCCCCGTCATTGAGGAATCCTTAGTCCTGGAGGGTTGTAGCAGGATTTTGTTCCATCCAACTGAATAAAATAAACAATCTAAAGCATGCGAACAATGTGGCCCTCCTGAACCAGAATTGGCCAACCCTGGTATAGGGCATGATTTAAGATTAGAGCATGTTGCCTGTGATTTAGTCTAGAGATAAGGCTAGAGTCCCTTACTTTATGGGGCCTAGTTTTCTGTAGTCTTCATCAATAACAGCCTCTGCTTTTTTCTCTGCTTGTGCTCTTTCGTCCTGTTTCTTCACACATAACCTGAACACAACAAATAGTATTAAAATAGTGTGAATGTATCTGACAGGTAGGAACATGTATTACTTCATATTATTTTAAAAAGTGTACAGGCAAAAATCTTAGAACTCTAGCACAGACTGCATATATAATCATCTATGGTCACGTTTTTATATTACACACTTTTGAGGAACTTAGATTTGATTTGACCACCATACCGCGTATTCAAGCCCCCGTAGAGGAAAGAAATCCACAGCCATGCCAAGATGAGGAAGAGCACCATGAGAGGAAAGGCGAATGCAAACCAAGAGCCAAAATTTATCAAGTCGCACTCTGGGAAGTAACTAGGACACAAATAAGCAACTGTCAAAAACGGTACAGCAAACATGAAAAAAGTAGTCTTTTATGGTCTAAAATGTAACATGTTCTTCAAACACAGCTATTTGCCAGTAAAATCCTAACTCAGGTTGTCAGGTTGGTGTCATATGCCTTTAAAGGTCCTCAATATCATATTGCTCTTGCCTCTTAGCAAGAGCAATTTCTCAAGAAAGAATTTAGCTAGGACTGTCTGAGTGGGGAGGGGGAAACTGAAAACTAGCTGTTATTGGCAGAGAGGTTTAGAACTCTTTCTTATTGGTCTATTGACTCATTTGGTGATGCCACCAGGCAGGCCAAAACTCCATCCCACCAAAACCGGCTGAAATTTCCGGCGGTCTTTTCAAACAGCTCTTGAACTAAAACTGCAACGCTGCTGAATTTTTCAAACTCAACAGTTTCCCGCATGTATCAAGAATGGTCCACCACCCAAACGACATCCAGCCAACTTGACACAACCGTGGGAAGCATTAGAGTCAACATGGGTCAGCATCCCTGCGGAACGCTTTTAACACCTTGTAGTCTACGCCCGACAAATTGAGGCTGTTCTGAGGGGAAAAGGGCGGAGGTGGGGGGGGGGGGGTGTTCCTAATGTTTGGTATACTCAGTGTATATATAAAGCACAGGAAAATCTAATTTTTGACTGCACTGGGGCTTTCAGAGGGACTTCTGAAGTCTGAAACAGAGCAGTACTCATCTTTTTTCATAATGGTTAAAACCCTTTCATAGACCTTCTCAGGGATACTTTTTCTCCTTACATACCTTTATTGCTCTATCTGACGGGCCTGTGAGGTCTATGAGAGGGTATGTACAGATACAGTAGGAGAAAGAGAGATCAGTCAAGTCCTCAACTTGGGTACCTCTTAAGTTGTCCAATGAGGATGAGGTTTGGCGCCGTGCCTGTCAGGGTGGCAGTCCCTCCGATACTGGCAGCGTATGGGATACAGATCAGGAAGCCTTTCCAAACCTTCATCTGGTACTCTGACTCTGTCCTGATCTCCTGTGCAGTCCTCCCATTTGACCGCACCATCCCATCAGTTCTTAAGATATAATATAGGGAAATGTAACCAAACAGATTGTAACAATGCTAGTAAATAGCTACATGATAACCGTGAACCCAACATGAGAGCTAAAATTGTTTGTTTATGCTTCCTTTCTTACCCATCTATAGACAAGATCTGTTTTTCAGAGGGCAGTGAATGCAGCTTTACTTGTGATTGACCTGATGGATGTTGAAGTTAACAGGTTGTTAGAGTTATTCTCTCCATTGTTCACTGTGCAGTGACAAATGACTAAATATTTTTAAGGACAGGCTTAGAGATAATAATTCCATATTGAATACCAATTTGAAGGAGATTTAGGGGGTTATCTAAGTGTAACTGCCTCTAAGGAGAATCAATATGTTTCCCATAAACCAACTAGTTTGATGCTACAGTATACATAGCTATAGTATGAATGAGACAAGCTATAACAGAGATATTAACAATTTATATGTAATCAAAGCCTGTGAGTTCCAGTTTTCTAACTAGCTTGTCTGTAGACCTCTGTCATATTTAATAAATGACTTGAAAGGTGGCTACTATAATCAATAAATTACCATTTGAATATTGAATAACTTGACATGTTGTGCTCTGAAGGCAATATGATAGTTCACACCCTGAGTTACATATTACAGTTTTAATGTGGAAACATCATTCTTAGCTATAGAAAATTAAAGTATAGTCTGTTTGTCTGTGTAAGGCAGGTGTCAAACTCATTCCACAGAGGCCCGAGTGTCTGTGGGYTTTCGCTCCTCCCTCTTATTTGATTGATGAATTAAGGTCACTGATCAGTTAGGAACTCCTCTCACTTGTTTGTATAGGTCTTAACTGGACACAAATTGAAAGGAAAAAACTAAAATCAGCAGACACTTGGCCCTCCATGGTTTGAGTTTGACACCCTTGGGTAAGCACTACAAACAATTAGCATTAATTCTACCCTTCAGTGTTGATAGACTACATTTGTCCTGGCTTAGCTACTGTATAGGTCTTAATCTTTTCGCTAGATGTGTGTGGGACAGTTGGAGAAACCCTACACAGCAACTCACCCTCTGTCTCCTCTTTCACCTTGCAGTTCTCCTTCAGAGTGGCCAGGTCCCCAAAGAGGCTCTCCAGGATGGCGTTAGCAATGGGAAGCATCATGGCCGTTGTTGCTGTGTTGCTGAGCCACATGGACAGGAAGGCAGAGGTGATCATCATTCCCAAAATCAACCTGTATGGGGAGAGAGATGGGCACATGGGTCAGGTGTAAGTGGAGTGACAAATCAATACTATGATTATCAATAACATTTCTGATAACAACTGGCCTATGTAAAATGGTAGAGAATCAGCTCGAAGACGCTTTTCAGTGGTATTGTTAACAAACACGCCCCCATAAAGAAAATGAGAATTAAAAACAGATTTAGCCCCTGGTTCGACCGTGATCTTGCCGAGTTACTCCACCTTAAGAATTGCATTTGGCGAAAGGCACACGCATACTCAGGCTGACTGGCTATCATTCAGGCAAATGAGAAATAAGTGCACTCAGGCTATCTGGAAGGCCAAAGTTAGTTACTTTAAGGAGCAGTACTCTCTCTGTGGGTCTAACCCCAAGAAGCTCTGGAAAACGATTAATGACCTGGAGAATAAACCCTCCTCCTCACAGCTGCCCATGTCCCTTAATGTTGATGATGTGGTTGTTACTGACAAGAAGCACATGGCTGAGCTCTTTAATCACCACTTCATTGTCAGGATACCTATTTGACTCAGCCATGCCTCATTGCCCGTCCAACATTTCCTAATCTCCCACCCCTTCTAATGCGACTATCCCTGATGCATCTCCCTCTTTTTCCCCTGCCCCGCTACAAAGTTTCTCCCTCAGGCAGTTACTGAGTCCGAGGTGCTAAAGGAGCTCCTTAAACTTGACCACAAAAAAACATCTGGGTCAGATGGTTTAGACCCTTTCTTCTTTAAGGTTGCTGCCCCTATCATCGCCAAGCCTATCTCCCACCTTTTTAGCCTCTCTCCTTTCTGGGGAGGTTCCCATTGTTTGGAAGGCAGCCACGGTTTGTCCTTTATTTAAAGGGGAGATCAAGCTGATCCTAACTGTTCTAGGCCTATTTATATTTTGCCCTGTTTCTCAAAAGTRTTGGAAAAACTTGTCAATAATCAACTAACTGGCTTTCTTGATGTCTATAGTATTCTCTCGGGAATGCAATCTGGTTTCCGCTCAGGTTATGGATGTGTCACTGCAACCTTAAAGGTCCTCAATGATGTCACCATTGCCCTTGATTCTAAGAAATATTGCGCTGCTATTTTTGTTGACTTGGCCAAAGCTTTTGATACGGTAGACCATTCCATTCTTGTGGGCCGGCTAAGGAGTATTGGTGTCTCTGAGGGGTCTTTGGCCTGGATGGCTAACTACCTCTCTCAAAGAGTACAGTGTATAAAGTCAGAAAATCTGCTGTCTCAGCCACTGCCTGTCACCAAGGGAGTAACCCAAGGCTCGATCCTAGGCCCCACGCTCTTCTAAATTTACATCAACAACATAGCTCAGGCAGTAGGAAGCTCTCTCATCCATTTAAATGCAGATGATACAGTCTTACACTCAGCTGGCCCCTCCCCGGATGTTGTGTTAAATGCTCTCCAACAAAGCCTTCTTAGTGTCCAACAAGCTATCTCTACCCTTAACCTTGTTCTGAACACCTCCAAAACAAAGGTCATGTGGTTTGGTAAGAAGAATGCCCCTCTTCCCACAGGTGTGATTRCTACCTCTGAGGGTTTAGAGCTTGAGGTAGTCACCTCATGCAAGTACTTGGGAGTATGGCTAGACGGTGCACTGTCCTTCTCTCAGCACATATCAAAGCTGCAGGCTAAAGTTAAATCTAGACTTGGTTTCCTCTATCGTAATCACTCCTCTTTCAGCCCAGCTGCCAAACTAAACCTGATTCAGATGACCATTTTACCCATGCTAGATTACGGAGATATAATTTATAGATTGGCAGGTAAGGGTGCTCTCGAGCGGCTAGATGTTCTTTACTATTCGGCCATCGGATTTGCCACCAATGCTCCTTATAGGACACATCACTGCACTCTATACTCCTCTGTAAACTGGTCATCTCTGTATACCCTTTGCGATGCTTATTTATAAAACCCTCTTAGGCCTCACTCTCCCCCTATCTGAGATACCTACTGCAGCTCTCATCCTCCACATACAACACCCGTTCTGCCAGTCACATTCTGTTAAAGGTCCCCAAAGCACACACATCCCTGGGTCGCTTCTCTTTTCAGTTCACTGCAGCTAGCGACTGGAACGAGCTGCAACAAACACTCAAACTGGACAGTTTTATCTCAATATCTTCATTCAATGACTCAATCATGGACAGTTGTGGCTGCTTTGTGTCATATATTGTTGTCTCTACCTTCTTGCCCTTTGTGCTGTTGTCTGTGCCCAATAATGTTTGTACCATGTTTTGTCCTGCCACAATGTTGTGTTGCTACCATGTTGTTGTTATGTTGTGTTGCTACCATGCTGTGTTGTCATGTGTTGCTGCCTTGCTATGTTGTTGTCTTAGGTCTCTCTTTATGTAGTGTTGTGTTGTCTCTCTTGTTGTGATGTGTGTTTTGTCCTATATTTATATTGTATTTATTTTTTAATTTTTAATCCCAGTCCCCCGTCCCCGCAGGACACCTTTTGCCTTTTGGTAGGCYGTCATTGTAAATAAGAATTTGTTATTAAATGACTTGCCTAGTTAAATAAAGGTTCAATAAAAAAAATAAAAAAACATGATTATGTATATTTTGCCATATGTAGTGGATTCATATTAGATAATGGAAAATAATCCCAAAATATAAATTATGATAAATGTATTACTGTTGTATATATGGCGATATAGACTTCTCACCAGGCTGGTTTGACTCCAACAATCTTAAGAACTTTCAGAGCTATTCTGCGATGCAGACCCCATTCCTCGATAGCTGATGCCATCACAAGACCGCTGAGAAAGAGAAAATTGGTATCGAGGAAGTACTGAGGGCAGACTTTTTGGGATGGAAGAATTCCCATTGTTGGAAAGAGGCAAACAGGTAGCATGGCAGTGACAGCTAAGGGAAGAGCCTCTGTGCACCAGAACACAGCCATTAGCAGCACCACATACAGACATTTCCCCTCCTGAAAAACATAACAGAAACATGTT
Organism: Salvelinus sp. IW2-2015; assembly: GCF_002910315.2. NCBI lineage: Eukaryota > Metazoa > Chordata > Actinopteri > Salmoniformes > Salmonidae > Salvelinus > Salvelinus sp. IW2-2015. The sequence continues at coordinate 139,773 of NW_019943104.1, forward strand.
GGTGAACATTAAGAGTAAATGCCAAAGGTTATCTATTTCATTAATGTTTGTATCACGCTGTGGAAAGACAAATGTATAAGGAATGTACTTTTTTTCTATGTGTGGAATTGCAAAATTAGGGGGGAATTGTAAATAAATAAGCCCATGAAGTTATTAATAGCTGGGTTAGGTCTCCAATTGGGTTATGGCTATGATTAAGAGGGGTGAATGGAGTTAGGGTCGAGTTATTAATGTGAGGATTGATGTTTTAGCTATATGATGAAGCGGGACCATGTCCTGTTTTTAAATCTAATGGCACGTTTTATGATCCTGATTATAATTTCAGTGAAGTCTTATTCCAACAGATGTTGGTTTAATGGGTGTTCAGATTTAAAGGCAGGTGTGGATATTATTAATCATATCAGTTTTAGGCTATGTGGCAATACTGTATTTAACCATTGCCTGACTTTCAGTAGTAGGTCATGACAATTTTATGTGGTTCAGCAATTTGGCTTAGTTATATACAGTTATAAAACTACTTTTTCTTGTGAGTTAGAGAAATAAATGGTTAGAGTAGCAAGATGTGTGTTTCTTCCAATAACCACTTACCTTTTCCGGTAGACCAAAAAGTAACGGGAGGAGAATAAGCGGAGTGAGGACGAGAATAAGTTGTTTCTTGACGCACCAAAGCTTCTTAGCGAACGTTGATATTGTTTCCATTTCCATGACGAATATTATTTTATTGAAGTGCACCAACGCTTGTTATGTGATGCCGGAGTGCAGAATTTTGAAGCCTCACTTTTATCACTTTGACTCCGTTGTTTTTGCCCTCTTGGAGAAGATTAACTATTGGCTAACAGGTTAACTCATAACGCATTGTTCAAGTTATTAGGGATGCGCGCGCAAGTTGAGCTTGCTCTGTGATTGCACAATTTGTATGTGATTTATTGTGTTTTACTGATAATAACCAACATTTTAACAATTCCAGTAGTCTTGTCTTTCTGGTTCCTCCCTGCAAAATGGATGCCAGCCATGTCAACAGTCATCAAAAATCATTCATGGTTGATCACACAAGGGAAGGGGCCACATAGGTAAACCATGTAAACTTCATTTTAAGAGGATAGGGACTTGAACCACAGACATGTGCCACAAAGGTCCGAATTTTGCAGAAATCATATGTTTGGAAACAAATGGAGACCAAATACATGGAGATTACAATGGTAATCTGTAACACGTGACTATACACAGTTAAAATAGGCAGCATTTACACCTGGAAGCCCAATTCTGATATTTTTCTCACTAATTGGTCTTTTGACCAATCACATCAGATCTTTTCACATCAGCTCTTATTCAGAGCTGATTTGATTGGTCAAAAGACCAATAAGTGCAAAAAAAATAAGAATTGGGCAGCCTGTGTAAATGCGGCATTTAGTTGTTTTTGGTAGATAATTGATAGATACATTCTATTGTTTTAGTGGCTGGTTTAATAAAAAGGTGACTTCAGTTCATTGTTGATTTCAATGGTGGCTCCCGCCATTGCAGACGTTCCTTTAAGCGATAAGCCTAATCGTAAATTCTCCATCTACAAATGTGAAGTGAGGACATAGGCTATTTTAAAAGACATTGGTGTTAAAAGCAGGATAAAAACTTGGTAGCCAACTGTCTGATCTGGCAATGCTCAATCGAAGGCAATGGCAGGCTTGTTTCTCTCCCACAGGAGTAGCTGCCTCTCTATTCGGCTTTCTAAAGCCATTTATAACTACCCTGGCCAGAAACGGTCTCTTCACTGCTGGCACGACTCTGGTGGCCTCTTAGAGGTCAGAGCCAACCCTCCATTGCTCTTGGTCACAGGAATAAGCAGTACTTTCCACAGTTGAACTATTATCTGTGATGCAGAGGTGCCCTCTAGTGTCATAACATGTGTCATACATACAAACTGGTTTGTGGTATGTGTGAAAAATACAGTATGTGTGGAAACCGATTAATATTAAAGTTTCTTAAAGGAAGAAAGACTCCTCAGCAACGGTAATAACGAGTTTGTGATCTGCACAAGTGAAGTTTTACTCATATAAATATATTATTAGGTATTCTTCCTGCTAAATAACATAATCAGTATAACAGGGTGCATGCAGATTAGGTGAGGAGGAGGTTAGAGACAGACAGTCAGCCATAGCTACAGGCAATGGACTAACCATAACTGTTGTGTATTGGGGTTTTGCCGCAGAGCTTCATGGGAGTTGTGTATGTTGAGATGCCAATAGCTTAACTGATTCCCGTCTCCCATCTCATCATTATTGAATTGTTATAAAGACGTGGTTATGAAAGCCATGAGTCATAACAATAACCTCATCCCCAGGCTAACTGTGTCTGTTGAACCAGATTAGGACATGACATTGTGGTTTACGCTTAGCAGACAGTACAACTAAGCAACTATGCTCTTAGATGAAAAAAATGGCCCCCTGTTTACTTTTTACCTGCTATGACCCTGAATATTGGCATTTCCAGCTTGACTGCACATCAACTGTCTTCCCACCTCATTTGTAAAGATCACAACAACAACAAAAAGTCTTAATCCATGCCAGTTGTGTAATGCTATCTTGGATGAAATGCAAACAGACAGAAAAGGTTAGACCTGTTCTTATGCATATATGTTCTGACAAGTCTCATAGAGAGAATAAGGACATATGTCTCAGGTTCTAGCTAGTAGCTACTATAAGAACTAAATGCTAAAATGATATTTTTTTTGTGTGCACAACCAAATCTCTTTGTTTTAAATAATTTTGTGCAAAAGAGCTACTTTTGAAACAATGATTCTTCTCTATTTAGATTTGACATGCACCATCAGTCTTGTCAGTTGAATTAACTGTAAGTTTCTCAATTAGCTAGGTTATTTTTACTTTCAAGAAGGCAAATAGAATTCACCCTTTACTGCAGTGGGCTAGTTTCTTGGTAGTTTTAAACAAATCTACTTTGAAACAAAAGTATACACCTCACACACATGGTAATGGGCTTACAAAAAAGAAGACACCTGGACCATGTCAGATATTGAGTTGAAATGTATTCAATTTTGAGTTTGTATCCCAATATTACACTTTATATACATCACCGAAGACTGAAATATAACAAAATTGAAATAATGTTTATTAATTATGACATTTAGAAAAATATTGCTAACACTTTACTTGACAGCCATTGTCATAACACTTTATGACACAGTCATAACCATGTTATAAAATGTCATAACAACTGACATAACTTGTCATAACCTGTCATAATATCTCGTAACACTGTCATGACCCATATATTTACACCTGTTGTGACATATATTGCATTATTTTATGACTGGTTATGACATGTACATAAGAAAATATTAATATTATTCCACCCCTGAGGCCACTAGGTAATTTGACTGCAGGAAAGGGCTACTGTCATCGATTAAGTATTATCAGGTCAAGTGAAAATTGCGTAACGTGAAACAACTTAGTCTATGTCAAACTACTGAATGTGTGTGTGTGTGTGTGCACAAGTGTGCTTACGTGTATTTGTGTGTATACACAAACACCCATGTTCAGGCTGTCTGTGTGTTCATTGAATTGGACCAGGGGGGCTTACAGTGCTCTCAGAGCTCAGGAGCAAAACAGATAACCACAGTTCTCTCTAGCTCTGATCTAAGAGGAGGAGTAAAAACGATCAGCAGCAGGGCTCCAGAAGAGGCTCTTAAGGGGCAGGTGGCTCACTCACTACCTTGTATCCCTGCATTCCTGCATCTCCCTCAGTGAACTGTTGTCCAAATTCCCACCTGATGAACAACACTTATAGACATCTGCTGCCGCTGGACCTTCGGCTCAATGAAACCACCAGGGAGTCTCTGGCCGGGGAGGACGAACAGGGGAACCTGACCGGCACCGGGACCGGCATCGAGCCTGGTCTATGTGAGGCAGTCCACATCCAAGCTGAGGTGTTCCTGACACTGGGGATCGTCAGCCTTCTGGAGAATATCTTGGTGATCTTGGCAGTGGTGAAGAACAAGAACCTCCACTCACCCATGTATGTACTCCTGTGTAGTCTTGCTGCTGCTGACATGCTGGTGAGTGTCTCCAACTCACTAGAGACGGTGGTTATCGCTGCGCTGAACAGTCGGTTGATTGTGGCAGATGACCACTTTATTCAACTCATGGACAACTTCTTTGACTCCATCATCTGTATCTCCCTGGTGGCCTCAATCTGTAACCTTCTAGCTATCGCCATTGACCGTTACGTGACCATCTTCTACGCCCTACGCTACCACAGCATCGTGACGATGCGGCGGGCTGTCCTGGCCATCGGTGGCATCTGGCTGACATGTGTGTTCTGTGGGATAGTCTTCATCGTCTACTCAGAGAGCAAGGCAGTCGTTGTGTGTCTGATCATCATGTTCTTCACCATGCTGGTGCTCATGGCCACTCTGTACGTTCACATGTTCCTGCTGGCGAGGCTTCACATCAAGCGCATCGCTGTTCTGCCCGCGGAGGGTGTGGTGCCCCAGAGGACCTGCATGAAGGGAGCCATCACCATCACCATCCTCCTAGGGGTGTTCGTCTGCTGCTGGGCACCTTTCTTCCTCCACCTCATCCTCCTCATCACCTGTCCCAAGAACCAGCTCTGTGTCTGTTACATGTCCCACTTTACCACCTACCTGGTGCTCATAATGTGTAACTCTGTCATAGACCCCGTTATCTATGCCTTCCGCAGTCTCGAGATGCGCAAAACCTTCAAGGAGATCCTCTGTTGTTTCAGTGCCACTTGTAGTATTTTCCACTGTAAATACTGAAGTGTTGTAGTTGTTGGTCATTTTCAAAAAGGCACAGAAAAGGCTTTCAATGTGGTTGTTCAATGCGCTGTGTATATGGATACTGTGTATATGGACATTGTTATATGGACACTGTGTATATGGACATTGTTTTATGGACACTGTGTATATGGATACTGTGTATATGGACATTGTTATATGGACACTGTGTATATGGACATTGTTGTGACATGCAGGTTTGGCTTAGTGGCTTTGTTATTGTGATGATGTTTTTATGTGTACGTAGTGTTTGTGAAAATGTGAGAAGCAAACAGTAAAAAATGAAAGATTAAAATCCATGAGTGACTAATTTTATGAATTAGAAATATTCATATGCTTACCTTGACTGCAAGGAAGACACATTAGCAGAATGTGAATATAGATAGATTAATAAAAAACAACAATAAACAAACAATAGGGTGATTTACAGTGCCTTGCAAAAGTATTAATTCCCTTTGGATTTCTTCACATTTTATTGTGTTACAAAGTGACTGGGATTAAAATTGAAATTACATTTTTTACAATCTACACAAAATGCTCTTGTAATGTCAAAGTCAAAGATTTTTTTTTAAAGAATCATAGAAATTAAATAACTATAATTTTTTCATTGCATAAGTATTCAGCTCCCTGAGTCAATCAATACATGTTAGAAACACCTTTGTCATCGATTACAGCTGTGTGTCTTTCTGGGTAAGTCTCTAACAGCTTTGCACACCTGGATTGTGCAACATTTGCCCATTATTCTTTAAAACATTCTTTAAGCGCTGTCAAGATGTTGGGAATGATGGCTAGACAGCAATTTTCAAGTCTTGCTATAGATTTTCAAGCAGATTTAAGTAACAACTGTAACTTGGCCACTCAGTAACATTCACTGTCTTCTTGGTAAGCAACTCCAGAGTAGATTTGGACTCATGTTGTAGGTTATTGTCCAGCTGAAAGGTGAATTCCTCTCCCAGTCTCTAGTGTAAAGCAACTGGTTTTCCTCTAGGATTTTGTCTGTGCTTAGCTCCATCCTGTTTCTTTTTATTGTGAAAAACTTCCTAGTAATTGCCTATGACAAGCATACCTGTCACGCCCTGGCTATAGAGAGGCTTTTTATTCTCTATTTTGGTTAGGCCAGGGTGTGACTAGGGTGGGCAGTCTATGTTCTTTTTCTATGATGTTGTGTTTCTATGTGTTTGGCCTGGTGTGGTTCCCAATCAGAGGCAGCTGTCTATCGTTGTCTGTGATTGGGAGCCATACTTAGGTAGCCTGTTTTCCTACTATGATTTGTGGGTAGTTGTTTTCTGTCTTTGTATTAGTTACCAGACGGAACTGTTTCGGTTGTTCTTTGTTCGTTTATTTTGTATTTTAGTGTTCAGTGCATTTTAAATAAATGACGAACACTTACCACGCTGCACATTGGTCCGATCCTTCCTACTCCTCCTCAGACGAAGAGGAGATCCGTTACAATACCCATACCATGATGCAGCTACCTCCATGCTTGAAAATAAGGAGGCAGTTACTCAGCGATGTGTTGTGTTGGATTTTCCCTAAACATAAGGCTTTACATTTAGGCCAAAAAGTGTATTCCTTTGCTGTGTTTTGTTGAAGTATAACTTTAGTGCCTTATTGCATACAAGATGCAAGTTGTGGAATATTTGTATTCTGTATATTTGTATTCTTCTTGTCACTGTAATTTAGGTCATTATTGTGGAGTCACTACAGTGTTGTTGATCCATCCTCAGTTTTCTGCCATCACAGACATTGAACTCTGTAGCTGTTTTAAAATCACCAATGGCCTCATGGTTACATCCCTGAGCTGTTCTGCAGCTCAGTTCAGAAGGAGGACTGTATCTTTGATGTGTCTGGATGGTTTAATATATAATCCACAGCATAATTATTAACTTGCCCATACATAAATAGATTTTCAATGTCTGATTTGTTATTGTTACTCATCTACATATCACTACCCTTCTTTATGAGGCTTTCGAAAAGCTCCTTGGTCTTTGTAGTTGAGTCTGGGCTTGAAATTCAATACCTGACTAAGGGGTCTTACAGATGTTTTTTGTATGGGTGACATAGGAAGGGTTAGTCATTCAAAAATCATGTCAACGCCTATTATTTAACACAGAGTGAGTCCTATGTCATTTATAATGTGATTTGTTAAGCCAAATTTTACTCCTGAACTAATTTAGGCAGACCTAAACAAAGGGGCAGAATACTTATGCAATGAATTTATTTTATTTATCTCCACTTTGACATTACAGAATATTTTGTGTAGATTGTTGACAGAAAATTACAATTAAATCCATTTTAATCCCACTTTGGAACACAATAAAATGTGAAGAAATCCAAGGGGTCTGAATACTTTAGCACGGAACTGTATATAATCTGGTCTGCTGTAGCCTGTCTGTATCAAATCAGGGATAATGAATCTCATTGCATGTATTTAAGAAAAAGGGATCCATAAAAGCTCAACATGTGTGTGCACTGCACGATTTGCCATCTACCAAGGAATAGTACTATGAACCTATATGATTTTTCACATGATAAACTACAGTACATGTCAAATATATATATATATTTTGACCGTATTTTAATTCAGAAAAATGACTTTTACATAATAATTTGTTATTATTATATAAATGTGATATCCAAATCACCAACAGGTGGAGTACTCATTTTTTCACAGTCTATTTATTTGTGTAGTCTATGTGCCTAGTCTATTTCAATCGTCCCTCAATGAGAAGACACACCTCTGTACATTTCAATGATGCGTATGTGATCCATAGAGTATGTTCCGTTAGTCTGATGCTACCAGACAGTGTAATCTCTTTACGCCAAGTCAGGGTTAGCCTCTGTGTACTCAGTAGATGTTGTCAGCCAATGCACCAGGCAGCACAGCATCTAAACCAGCTGGATTCCTTCACCCCCCCCCCCCCCCCCCCCCCCCACAAACACACACAGGTTAAGGCCAATACAGGCTGGAGAACAATAAGGAGAGAGTGACTTATAGCTCTTTAATTTTGCCTTTAGGTAGGAAAGCAGGGACAGGAACTGAAACAGCAACAGCCATTTATGGGCAGGAGGAGGATTATCAATGACGAAACAAATAATCATTTTCTTAGTTGTTGGTTATACATACATTCTTGATGGGGTTTTTTAAACAGGGAAACATAGCACAGACAAACAGACAGACAGAGATACGACAGAGGTATAAATGCAAGCTGATCACTCTGTTGTTGCTAAGAATTTTCCTCCACCGCAGGTGTTACATAAATTCACTAACATAGGTTATATTAACAGTGCTACACTTTTCATGGAGCCTGATTTTGACCAGCTAATACCCTAGACTAAACGTTCAAATTCTGTTACTGCAGGATTATTTTGCTGCGACAATACTGGTCAAATTAAGATCTCACACCTGTGAGTTTGTTATGACATAGTGCCCTCTTACAAGCAGAGGATGTGAGAGATTCTTATGCAAAAATGTAGCTTTTCTGAGTCATCTCAATCACTGGGTCTGAACACCTCCCTCTGCAACTGGATCCTGGACTTCCTGACAGGGTAGGCGACCACACCTCTGCCACACTGACTCTCAACACGGGGGTCCCCCAGGGGTGTGTGCTCAGCGCCCCCCTGTATTCTCTGTTCACCCATGACTGCGTGGTCACGCACAACTCCAACACCATAATTACGTTTGCTGACGACACGACAGTGGTAGGTCTGATCCCCGACAGCGACAAGACAGCCTTCAGGCAGGAGGTTGGAACCCTGGCAGAGTGGCATAACAACCTCTGCCGGTGTCTGAGGAAGGCCCAGAAGATCATCACAGACTCCGGTCACCCGAGCCACAGACTGTTCACTCAGTTATGATCTAGATTTTTTTATTCTACTTTTTATTACTACTTGTTATTTTGGGACTTTTGTATTTGGCATTTGATTCTTGATTAACATTGTTATTGTACTGCATTGTTGAGTTGAGTTAGCAAGCAAGCATTTCACTGTATCGTGTGCATGTGACCAATTGAGTAGATTTTATGTTAATGTGGAGGGTAATACATTGAACAAATTTGTAGGTGTTTCTTGTGCGAACAAAAGTGCAAACTGGTAAAATCCATTCACTACCTGCATAAGCCTAGATACTAAAATGAGACTAAAATGAGACAAAAAACCAAGGCACAATACAATAGAATACAGAAAAAAACACACCTGAGCCTTCTAACATTTTAATATTCTGGCCTACATAGTTAATAACATGACAGTACAATAACAATAGAAATCCCCACAGCCTGACCCTAACACGGAACCCAAACTGGCTGCGCGCGTGCACCATCGTGCGCCATCGTGCATACATTTATTTTGTCCCCCCACACCAAACGCGATCACGACACGCAGGTTAAAATATCAAAACAAACTCTGAACCAATTACATTAATTTGGGGACAGGTCGAAAAGAATTAAACACATATGGTAATTTAGCTAGCTAGCTTGGACTTGCTAGCTAATTTGTCCTATTTAGCTAGCTTGCTGTTGCTAGCTAATTTGTCCTGGGATATAAACATTGAGTTGTTATTTTACCTGAAATGCACAAGGTCCTCTACTCCGGCAATTAATCCACACATAAAACGATCAACCGAATTGTTTCCAGTTATCTCTCCTCCTTCCAGGCTTTTTCATCTTTGAATTTATGTGGTGATTGGCATCTAAACTTTCATAGTATTACCACGACGACCGGCAACAAAGTTTGTCTTTCAATCACCCACTTGGGTATAACCAATGAAGAGATTGCACGTGGGTACCTGCTTCTATAAACCAATGAGGAGATGGGAGAGGCAGGACTTGCAGCGCGATCTGCGTCAGAAATAGAAATTACTTCTATTTTAGCCCTTGGCAACGCAGACGCTCGATGACGCGCGYGAGCAGCGTGGGTGCAATAATTGAATAACATAGATTCCTACATTTATTTTGCAACACTCGCGCACGCGACGCGAGCGGTGTAGTTAGGGTATCAGTCAGCAGTTCTCAAATTAAGGGTATAAAAATGAGGTCGCTGGAGAAAAAGGGGTCGCAGTTCTCAAACCTGATATAAAAATGGGGTCGCAGGAGAATTTGAAAAATCCAAAGAAAAATATATACACCCCCCCCMAAAAAATATATACACTACATGACCAAAAGTATGTGGACACCTGCTCGTCAAACATCTCATTCCAAATTCATGGGCATTAATATTGAGTTGGTCCCCGCTTTACTGCTATAAAAGCCTCCACTCTTCTGAGAAGGCTTTCCACTAGAACATTGCTGCGGGGACTTGCTTCCATTCAGCCACAAGAGCATTTAGTGAGGTTGGGCACTGATGTTGGGCAGTTAGCCCTTCCACGCAGTCGGCGTTCCAATTCATCCAAAGGTGTTCAATGGGGTTGAGGTCAGGGCTTTGTGCAGGCCAGTCAAGTTCTTCCACACTGAGAATTTTCCTCCGCAGGTGTTACATAAATTCACTAACATAGGTTATATTAACAGTGCTACACTTTTCATGGAGCCTGATTTTGACCAGCTAATACCCTAGACTAAACGTTCAAATTCTGTACTGCAGGATTATTTTGCTGGTCAACACGCTTTACTGCTATAAAAGCCTCCACTCTTCTGAGAAGGCTTTCCACTAGAACATTGCTGCGGGGACTTGCTTCCATTCAGCACAAGAGCATTAGTTCTTCCACACTGATCTCAACAAACTATTTCTGTATGGACCTCACTTTGTGCACAGGGGCATTGTCATACTGAAACAGGAATGGGCATTCCCCAAACTGTTGCCATAAAGTTGGAAGCACAGAATCATCTAGAATGTCATTGTATGCTGTAGCCGTTAAGATTTCCCTTCACTGGAACTAAGGGGCCCGAACCATGAAAAACAGCCCCAGACTATTATTCCTCCTCCACCAAACTTTACAGTTGGCACTATGCATTCGGGCAGGTAGCGTTCTCCTGGCATCCGCCAAACCCAGATTCATCCGTAAGACTGGCAGATGGTGAAGCGTGATTCAAAACTCCAGAGAATGCATTTCCACTGCTCCAGAGGCCAACGAGAGCTTTACACCACTCCAGCCAACGGTTTGCATTGCGCATGGTGATCTTAGGCTTGTGTGTGGTTGCTCGGCCGTGGAAACCCATTTCTTGAAGCTCCCGAAGAACAGTTCTTGTGCTGACATTGCTTCCAGAGGCAGTTTGGAACACGGTAGTTAGTATTACAACCGAGGACAGATGATTTTTACGCAGTACGCACTTCAGCACTCCCGTTCTGTGAGCTTGTGTGGCCTACCACTTCATGGGTGAGCTTTCGTAGCTCCAAGACCTTTCCACTTCACAGTTGCAGCACTTACAGTTGGCCGGGGCAGCTCTAGCAGGGCAGAAATTAGACGAACTGACTTGTTGGAAAGGTGGCATCCTATAACGGTGGCACGTTGAATGTCACTGAGCTCTTCAGTAAGGCCATTCTATTGCCAATTTTTGTCTATGAAGATTGCATGGCTGTGTGCTCGATTTTATACACCTGTCAGCAACGGTGTGGCTGAAATAACCAAATCCACTAATTTGAAGGGGTGTCCACATACTTTTGTGTATATAGTATATATTATAATATCTTCTTTGTATCTCAAAATCACTGAAATGTGCTTAACCTTAAAAATCTAAATCAAAATGATTAAATTCTAGCAATGAAATTCAGCCAGGGACCATGGGAAAAGGCCGCACTTGAATCATTCCCACGGGGAATGGCTAGGCCCACTACGCTGTGAAACCACACACTATAGCTGAGACTTTGATATTACCGGCCGCAATTGATATGGTGAAAACAATGTGTGGGGAGGCAGAGGCACAGAAACTCACATCAATACCGTTGTCAGATAACACTGTTAAATAAATAAGTTATGCTATTGCTAGCAATCAAGAGGAAACTCTGACTGAACTACTCAAGCACCCCAGCTTATGTTCTCCAAATGAATGTTAGCTGTGAGGGCCGAGTTGCTCACGCATTGACTTTTGTTCGCTATACATTTCGGGGGATGCTATTCAAGAGGACATATTGTTCTTTCTCACGATTCCCGAGCATGAAACGGTATAGAGGATGTTCAGTGTGCTGCATGGCTATATTGATTTATTATTATTATTATTATTATTATTATTATTTGACCATGCTGGTCATTTATGAACATTTGAACATCTTGGCCATGTTCTGTTATAATCTCCACCCGGCACAGCCAGAAGCCAGAAGGCCACCCCTCATAGCCTGGTTCCTCTAGGTTTCTTCCTAGGTTTTGGCCTTTCTAGGGAGTTTTTCCTAGCCACCGTGCTTCTACACCTGCATTGCTTGCTGTTTGGGGTTTTAGGCTGGGTTTCTGTATAGCACTTTGAGATATCAGCTGATGTAAGAAGGGCTATATAAATACATTTGATTTGATTTGATTGATGAAAACAGATTCCATATGGGATTGAATGGTGGGCTTTTGCACAGATGGGGCTCCATCTATGGCGGGACGGCATGCAGGCCTCTGCACTCTAGTTATGAATGGATCTCCCTCTGCCATATGGACCATTGTATGATATACCGAGAGCAACTGGCGGCAAAAGAGCTGAGCACAGAATTTATTGCAGCAGGTAACTTTGATTGTAACTACATCAAACCACATCCACTACTTGTACGCCTGTTCGCAAAACTACATGGAGATATTGGATCAGAGCATGACAATGTTCTATTTCACACCAAGGCTTGGTGGTTATTGAGGGGGAATGTTGGAAAGATTTTTCACATTAAGAGAGGGACTGTCATTCACAACGGATCTAAAGAATACAGACTTGGTTGACTTTCTGTGTAATTAAAAGAAAATAACAGAAAACAGCATCAGTAAGTGTCCCACACGAGTGATGACTACTCACCTCCAACGCTTCGAAGAGCACTTTGGGACCTACTGTACTTCCCAATTCGTTTGACTGTGACCCTGGCTCAGTTGACATGCTGGTAAGTGAAATTGAACAGCTGACGAGCTGTCATGTGACCGAATGCTGAAGACAATGCATTCAAGTTCACTACAGAGGAGTTTTGGTTCCTGACGCAAAGGGAATACCCTGCCGTCTCCCTATGAGCATTAATGGTCGCGTTCAAAACAACTGGGAACTAGGAACTGGGAACTCGGAAATGTCCGACTTCTGACTTCAGTGCGTTGAAGACAACTAGGAACTTAGAAAGAAAAGTGTCCCAACTGGGAATTACGATTTTCTAGAGCTCAATCACTGACGTCATGATTTGACCTCGTACTTTTCTGAGTTCCCAGTTGTCTTGAAAGCACCATAAAACTCATGGTAGGCTAGTCTTCGCCACCTAATATGTGTGTGAAGCTGGTTTCAGTGCTCTCGTCTGCATTAAAACCAAATATTGATCCAGGTTGGATGTAACAGCAGAGATGTGGTGCGCACTGTCGATCTCGCCCCCTGACTTTGAGAAGCTCCGACTCGACATGCATCAAGCACACCCACGTCATTAGTGGTGGTGAGATAAGATACATTATGTCAGACTAACTTGCAATTGACTGTCATAGCCCCACATTAAAAGTATGTGATGGTGATTTGAGAAGACAATCAGAAATACTGTTAGAATGTTTTTCAATTGACTGCCAGAGCCCCAAGTAAAAAAGTAAACATTGGCTGTTAATTACATAATTTTACATAATTTTTCACATGGTTGGGGTTGCAAGATTTTTCACATATCAAAATTAGGTTGTGGACCAAAAAAGTTTGAGAACCCCTGCCCTAAGTTGTCCTCACAGCATCCTGCTGTTTGAACAGCGTTGAGTTTACTCAATAAGGCACAATCAGCAGGGGCTACTGGCTATTCTGGACATGAATCATACCTCATCAGCATCAAAGTTTTCACAAAGTGGTTGGAAGGAAAATCAAAACAATGCATCTTCACTCATCAACTCCGGTATTGGCAGAATAAAATCGATAAGGTAGTCTGTGATAAGTAGGGTCAACAATAAGTATACAGAACTGCATTTGCTGGAAAGCTGCTCAGGGTATTATTGCAAGATTTTAGCAAAACAAAGCAGAACTGTATTTGAAGCAGATATTTACACCTTTCATTACATTGTAAGGTTTTACTTTAAGTGATTGCATCTGTCACAAATGTAAACTTTTAACCAGGTGACCTAGTGAACTCTCTAGGGCTGCGTTTACACAGGTAGCCCAATATTTTTGACCAATTCAATCAGTGCTGAAAAATATCTGATGTGAAAAGATCTGATGTGTTCGGGGAAAAAATCAGAATTGGTCTGTATGTGTTAACGCAGCTTAACAAATGTTTCCAGAGACCTAAAATCCAGCAGTTCTTGAAACCGCTGCGCTCAGAACGTGGGTTTTTTACCACGATTTTCTTTACCACTGTTGTTGTTTTTTTCTCCTGCTATGACTCGTCTTGATGTTTCGAATAACCTGTTGAGAAAAAAAATATGTGAATATAATGTTCGCACTTTGGAGAAAAACAAGAGGATGTGGTGGCAGCTGCTGAGAGGTGCCGCTTTGAGAGTAAATGTCACCTCACAGAGTGGATCTCCTGTCTATTGAATCATCTCACCTACAATATAAAGACCCAATGCAGAAGTTTTTATATCAATATCAAATTATTTATGGGTAGCAATTAAGTACCATACTTTCCATTAAAATAGGAAAAAATATGTTTGTTTTTTTGCAAAAAAATATTTCTCAAGCAACAATTTTGCTAGGGCTGTCTGGAAGTGGTCTGAGTGGGGAGGGGAACATTTAAAACGAGCTGTTGTTGGCAGAGAGGTTTGGAACTCTCTTTGTTATTGGTCTATTAACCAATTTACAGAATGGTGATGTCACCATGGAAAGCCAAAACTCCCATCCATGCAAACCTGCTGATTAGAAGGTCCTGTGTAGATTGTATTTTAAACCATAAACCATCAGGAAATAACACTGATTAAATGTTTTCATAGTTTTACAGTGTTAGCTTCATCAGCTGTTGTACAATATGTTATAAAATACAGAAAAAACAGAATTTTGACTGCACTGGGCCTTTAAAACCCCTGCCTTTATGGAGTTTTGATAGTTGTCTGTCATGACCAACATTATTAAAGTAAGATGCCTCCACACTCACTAGTTTATGTCAATGTACCTATGGTACATTTGAGGAGGTAATATTTGAGAATATCCAGTAATGTAGCCTAACAGCTATATATTCTACTACCATGAAACCAAATAGGGCTAATAAAGGCTATACAGAAAATGTATTTGGATGTGAAGAATATTGATTTACCCCAATAGAGATTAGACACAGAGCGATTTTGACAAAGCCCAGTATCAAGAATCCACATGAAGTCCATATGACAGAGACCTCAACCAATTGTATGGGACACATTGGGGTAGTATGAGTCACGTTCTGCCATGCTGTCACTGCCACTGTAGTATGGATCACACAATCTGTGGATATATGATAAGAGTTAAGAAGACCAGGAAAGATACAGTATGCTCACTTTCATGAGTTATTCTCTGGCCTGTACTGTCCCATGCAACCTGGATTTTTGCCTGGCCCAGTGGCTTTTATGGTGATTAAAGCAATGTATCCAAACAATCAATGAATCAACCCTCATTGTAACCTAGGTTATAGTACTATCAATTTCCATATCCTGCTCTAAGTCAAACCAGAATAGCGTGTAACAGTTTACCTGTAGATACATTGAGGGTGACCTTTGAATCTCTGTTGGTCTGTCCTATGTTGGCCCTGAGGAGACACTGGTATGTCCCTGCATCCTCAGGCCTGACTCTGGGAAGAACTAGACTGTCCATTGGTCCAAACCTAGCAGGTCGGGGAAATCTAAAGGGATATGGCTTCTCACCGTTACTTCTTCTGATAATACCAGTCTGGTTGTTCAACTAAATATAGAGAAAAAAATAATGTATTTATATTGATCTATTCTGTTACATCAGAGGAATGGATCCAAATTACCCACTGGGCAAAAACTGGTTCAATCAACGTTGTTTCCACGTCATTTCAACACATTTTTTGTTGATTTCAAGTTGAATTCACCTTAGTTGACAACTCAACCAAATGTAAATCAAAACTAAAAGTTGAACTGACGTCTGTGCCCAGTGAGTAGATTTAATGTCTCATACAGGAGGGAGTTGTTTAAGCCTTCTCTCAGTGAAAATAAATGCTCTAACTTAATAACAATACTGTATTTAATATGTAATATGTGACACTAGTTAAAACAAATAAAAAATTATATTTGCCATTACAGTACAAAATTGTATACATGTTTTTATTTAAAAGATGAACTAATAACCTGCTCACATCATCAACGAATACCCAAATGACTGTCTTTGAAATAGAGATATTCACTGATGATAAGCTACTAATACAGTACCTATCATGGCATACTGTAGCCTACCTTATACCATGTAACAGATCGATAGCTCTTATCCTGGACAGCTTCACACTTCATAGAGACATCTTCATTGCAGTCTGCTTGGATTATTAGTAGACTATCAGATAGGGCTAAACTGACCATCACATACACTGCTGTAACAAACAAATACAAAATAAACACATAGAAGACAACTTTTAAATCCTAGTGTGAAGCAAGTGAGTTTGTTTTGAACTGTAACATTTTTATTTCACAATTATGTCCCACATGTGAAAATTCTATTTAATTGTACATTCTGACGCAAATAACCTTCCAACCTTCTAGGCCTGTGTTTAATGAGGGCATTGTCAAAACCATCGATATGATAATAATGTAGCAAATTCACACTTACCCCAACCCAAATCAGCATAGTGATATCTCTTATGCATCTTCAGTAGAAGTTATGACTTGAAGACCTGCTCTACAGTAGCAGGTAATCATACAATTGTAAAAAGGTAGTGGGAAGTTGTGAGAGGTAGGTTAAGGTTAGGTTATGGCCTATATTTTTGGTTTTTATTTCCAAAGAAGAGCTGTTTAAATCGAAAGAAGAGCTTCCTCTTCTCGAAAATGTCACAGATTCCCGTGCGTGCATGCATGGGAATCTGTGACATTTTAGAGAAGATGAAGCTCTTCTTTCGATTTAAACACACACACACACACACAAAAACACACAAAGACAGAGCCAAAGAGAAAAGTTGCTATATCATGCCATCATGTGGCAGTTATGTGTAAATGGTGTTTGATTCAATTCAATTCAATGCTTTTTGCAATACTTAATATACAGACTATGGATTTATTACTTGCTTTGATATACCAGCAAGAAAGCAAGCTAAGCAACCCAACTCCCTCCACTCAGGAGTCATCATGATACAGAGTAGTCAACAGGTTCACTTCAAACACATACAGTAAGAGACTGTCTCATCCTGTTGTTTTCATCCAGAGGACCTCCCCATTGTTTCTCCTTTTTGGTATGTGTCACTCTTGTTAATGAAAGAGGTAGTGAGATATATGAGTTATTATTAGGAGACTGACTTTATGGAAAAGGGAAGAGTGAGGTCTTTGGATTCCAACCATCTGGATTAAACAATGCCTTCTTCAGGAGATGCTGACACAATGAGCAACAGGGAGGGAGGGAGGTGTAGCAAGCTGCTGCTGAGGACCAAATAAGATCAACGGAAGCTTTGCCGCTTCCTATTGAAAGCTGGTCATGGCAGCTGTGTTTACAAGTTTACAAGTGTTTACACATTTGTAAGAAGTGGTGATCTTGGAGATGATGGCTTAATGCTGGATAGGTTCATTCGGATTTTAAGGCTGATTCCTACTAGAGTTAAGCATGTGTAAAAGGAATGTAAACTTTTCTTCTTATGCGTATTCTGACCTTGAATTTAAGCATGAGAATAGTATGCTATTCACCCACTATTCGTTTTAGGTGGAGATGGAATAAATAAAGGTGTGGCGGAGGTGTGTCTACTGATACGCCGTATTCTGACCATTACTTATTTCCCTAATAATTCCACCACCTTTACATGCGAGGAAACCCTGAATAAGGTGTAGCGAACCTTCCGGTTCCAAGTGGAAAAAGCATGTACTTATTTTTTTTCTATACACATCACACCATTCTCCATGCACTGTAATTTACAACTTGGTAAGAGTTATTGAAGAGAAGTAGGTAAATTAGTAATCTGTAACAGTTTGAACCCGATGCATGGCTCAATACTTGGTTGTGTCATCACATAGTTCTATGGTTAGTACAGGCAATAGACAAGGGTATAGCCTACTATTGTACACTATTCTCCCTATGAAATGTATATACACTAATCTTCCAACATTACCATGGGTTAAAGAACTGAATGTGGCAATTTTCAGAATTAACCAAACCACTGTTTTCTTTATTTCGTGCATAAAGGCTGTCCAAAGCATTTTTTTAATGATTCATGAATACCATCCTAACCCTAATCAGAGATCAGAGTATTTTTTAACACATAGATCCCCTGAACGCAGCTCACTTTCCAGCCCACTTTCCAGCTCACACTCTCAAACACATAGATCCCCTGAACGCAGCTCACTCTCCAGATCCCAATCACCTGAATACTGATCACCCGCTCACACACCTGTATGTCATTTACAGACAGTATTTAGTTCAGTTCATTGCACCCCCTCATTGTGAGGTATTGTTTGTTTTGATACACAGTCTATTCGGACTGCTGTTCATTTACATATTAGTCCTCCTGTGTATCATAGTTTTTGGCTGTTCTCACTAACAATGTTTTTTTACCTATTCCCTGACTGTACTTYTGCCTATCAGATTTCCTGTCATCAACCCCTTGCCTGATCTCCCGGACTAAGTTATTAGCCTTTTTCCCTGCCTGTACTGTTACCTTTTTGGATTCCCTGTGTATGACCTTCTGCCTGTCCCTGGACCCTGCTACCTGCCTTCTCCTGTGGTCCTTTACTAAATAAACACCTGTTGCACCCCGCGCTTGAAACCAGCTCTCTGTCTCCCATCATACTCATTACATTAACCTACCAATTGGTGCTTAAACAGAGACAATATGCATATATTTAGATGGATTTTTGTCATTGATACCTAATATTCTGAACCTGTTCTCTCGATAAATTCTATTGAGTCTGTCAACAAAATTCTGAAACTGAAAGGTACAACGTATTGGCTTAAGATAAATGTATTGAAAACCCTATTGAATGAAAACTTCATGAAAAAAATCTGTTGGCCAGGAAGTGGGGGGGATTTCAGAGGTTGAATTACATTACAATTACATATTCAGCGCGCACAAGGGAACCGTACCTGCAAAGCCCTTTATGCACCTTCATAAGGTAAGTCTGAATACCAACTACCGAGAAGTGCGTAGGAAAGGCATCATTTCCTGAGTCAGAATTGGGCTCTTTGTGATTTAAATCATTTAAAAGTTATGTCATGTTATAATTGCTTTCATATTGCTCAATGCCTTGAGAAAATGTACTGCTATAAAGTGGAATGGAATATTCCAATCCACTTGGTCTAACAAATATATTCCCAATTATTTTGATGATGAGGCTAGTAACACTGTCAAAATAATCTTTCCCTCGTCGGACCATGCCAACGTCCAGGTGTTCTGATGTTATGGTCAGTAGGACGCATCTTATTCAAGTGCTGTGGAATGTGCTGCAACTGATACAATATTTCAGTGTGTGCAAAACAGAGGACATCCTCTCAACTGCTGCAAAGGAGAATTCCCAAAGATTTTACAAATATCGATGTAGTAAGTTGCATATAGTCTAAAAACAGTCATTGCTAAATTTCCAGAAGGAGTGACTGTGTCTGTGCTTTTTGGGGGGTGGAAAATTTTAACCTGATCCTCCATATTCTGTACTGTACTACTTCCAGAGTGTTGCAAACTACAGTAAATCCCCAAGGTTGTTAGGGTGCCCAGCTGCAAGTGTAGGGCTCCATGTTTCTGTCAACGAGGTTGTTCATTGCTCACTCTCTGGCCCCTGATTGAGGATATCCTCTGAGTGTTTGCCTTTGTGCTGCAATGAAATAAGCCAATGGTTCCTCTCTAGGTCTCCAGCAGGCCTAGCACCTAAGCCAGCTGGGACACTTTCCCATGTGACACACACACACACCATCCTGGTCTTACAAGACATGTTAACATTGTCTGACACACATTTCTTGCAGCTCATGCAAAACTTTTACTACATTTTCACATTAGAAGATACAAATTGTTTCATGAAATACTCCAACCATGTTACTTGTGTGGCAGACAGTATGACATCATCATCATGGTCTAAGCCAAGTTCTACTCCCAACTCACCCACTCATCGTTTCGCTGACATGGAAAAGAAACTGCCCCTTTCATAATAGTTCATAATTTGATGATGATTAAATTGCTTCATATTTTGAACAGGTCAGTGTGAGCACGCACAAGCCTGTCTCACATTGTGCGATTGTTTTTACAAGAAAGCATTGTCTTGGAGTGGCTGTTGCCAACTTGTCACCTCTGCCTCTGGGCCTGGATACTGAGGGTGGGTCACAGCAACCCGTGCCAGAGTAAAGCAACACTAGGATAGCCTGTATTGTTCCGCAATAACCTTCTCTGGGAATTCCTCTGCTTTTCCCCTCCACCCTCTCAAACAACACACACACACACACACACACACACACACACACACACACACACACACACACTACAACCCCACCTGCCAAGCTCAGCAGCAAATTAAAACAATGATTCCTGTGTGCATATGCTCATGGGAGGGTACTGCTACAGACATGACCTGTTATTCAGGCAGCCCATCTCCTGCAAAACCTAATCTGCATGGTCAGACAGAATTCCTCCTTCTTCTCCGGAAAAGTTAGTCGTAAAAGATTAGAAGTGAAGGGGGTACATCCAAATCTCTGAATGGGAGAGCCAAAACGCATGTCCGACAGCCATTAATATCTCTGACATTCAGGTTGAGCAAAGGGACATCTCCCCTGTCAATGGGTATTTGAAATATTGTGAAATAGTGTTTATTTCACGCTGCGGGCCTGCTTGGAGAGGATGTGATTAAAATATTAGCCCTGCACACTGTTTTTTCAGCTAGAGCTCTTTAGCAAGGCCCTCTGGACTACACATGTCTGGAGGTAAGCACATGGCAGGGAATTGGGGCAGAGCTCCCTTATGGTGTTGAAATAACCCTGCACTTCCTACACTTTTCTGGATGAAATGTTTTAGTTTTTCTTGTGGGGGAGAGATGATTATATATCAGAGTGGTCCATACACAAAAAGTTATTTTAGTTTTTAATATACTGGACTCCTACAGATCTTAATTTGACCACTCTGTTGTTGCTGAGAATTTTCCTGCATTGCAGGAAATGCAAATTTGTGTGTATTCAAGGTTTAAAAAGGCTTCAAATTTTTTAGAAGCCTTTAAAAATCCTTCTAAAGTTCATAATTTCCATGTCAGACTTGATTTGCCCTAACGTAAAATGTATCAACCCTTACAAAAAAATGACCATTAATTATAATCCACATAATAATTCACATTTCCTGTTGCTGCAGGATTATTTTACTGCTGTAGCAACCTGGCTCAAATTAAGATCCTACATCTGGATAATGGTATTCACCAGAACTGATAACACACCATTGTTTGGGGGGTAACTCTCTTTATCCACCTGATTGTGCATCCTTATGATAATAGTACCTGATTGCATGCTCTGTATTCCGATGTCCTCCTCAGTTCTCCTTCAGTCCTTCAGTCCTAGTTCATAAGTATGATGAAAATTGCTCTCTTCATGAGTGTTAGGTAAAAGCTCTCCATTCCAGCCCTATGATGTGTGCCACCCATGCAATTCTGTCCCTTTTCACTAAACTGCTGCCATATCAACTTTCATAGAAAGGTTGATTAACTGACGATCATATGACACGCTGGAACCCAAGCTCCACCAATAGGAGAAAGCTGTGTCTGGTTTTAGCCAAGTTTTCTTTGCCCCTTGCTTTTGTGGAGATTCCACTGTAGTTATGCATGATGAGTAAAGTGTTTGAGTTGACATAAGTTATATCTATACAGATCAGCTGCAAAAATATCACTTCTTACAGTAAAATCACTGAAAAAGATGTTGCTGAAAGTGACTGAGTTTGCTTTTCTACAGTTTTTTCCCTCTCCTTCACAAACAATAGAACACATATGCAGGCCATTTTTCATCTCAGTTGTCAAAGTGAGAGGAGGTGGAAGTGCTGTCTAGCTCCATTTCACCCCTGCTGAAAGTCTTCCTGTAGGAAATATTTTGGGGGGGCAGTGGGGAGATACAAGCTTCCGACCCCCCCAACACAAAATACAATATAAAACTTCCCCTGTAGGTCCCCAAGGCAGGTACATCCTTGCCCGTTTTTCATACAAATTAAACCACATCCACAGTGGACTTTCTTATTCTGCTGCCTATGCTTTTCTCCTGTTCCGTCTTATGGGTTATCATCAATTTCTCCCTGTCATCCCTGGAAAAGCCTGCTGAATTTGTTGGTTTGAAAACACACTTTTTCATTCATTCAGGCATTACCGCAGGGAGCCGTACATCTGGGTCCCACTGCCGGATGATGTCAAGACTGCTGCTGACCCAAGGCCTGCCGCACAGAGAGTAGTTCCAAGAGGTCAGCTGTGCGTGTTTTTCCTTCCTGTGCCTCTGTGACATCTTCCTGCCGGAGGGAGCCTCAGGGGAGCCATTTGGGGAGGCCTGGGCCCAGAGCACGAGGGGCTGAGCACAGCAAATTCTAATTAGTCACTGACAGGGCAGGTGGGGGGAGGAGGAGAGGAGATGGACTTGGACCCGGACCCCCAACCTGCCTGGACCGTTTACTGGCGAGAAATGTACTTTCCATGTACCCTGTCTAACACCAGGGATCCTTCTTTTAACCATAGGAGGCTCTGCTGCACTCTGATCCATCTGCAATCTCATTCAAAGTGATCCTAGATAGGAGCAAGTGTGAGCACTGAGTTTGTGTGTCTATGTGTCTAGTCTCTGCCTGCTGAAACCAACACATGGAACCGTCCTTGGAAATGTCTCTCTTGATAGTCTAAAGTTTAGAGCTCATGGAAAGATAGAGAGATACGGAACAGATTCAAACTTAACCAGGGCACGGCATTAGGGTACAATATCCCAATACCACGTGAAGACTATTCCTATATTTCAACAGCATGGCCCTGTGACTTCAAATCAACAAGGTCTCCTTCCACTTCTTTAGCCTCTTGCTCCACAAAGACCTCCAACCTCTCAACCTCCCTCCTCCTCCATTGGGTTCACTGCAGTGATTTATACCTCTGACATCCCAACAGCTGTGTCAGTGTCTCGGAGCAGAGTGCAGGCTACTATTTGTCGTGACTAATTGATAGCAGACTTCAAATAAAGCAACCGTGAGATTTGCAAGAACACACCAGTCAATGACACAAGAAACCCTGATCCTTAGCTAAGGCTCTGCAAAATTCACAAACACCATCTTGGAAAAGCTATTGCAAACAATAGAATGAGAATCACGAGAGAGAGAGAGAGAGAGAGAGAGAGAGAAAGAGTGAGAGAGAGAAAGAGAGAGTGAGAGAAATAACTTTTAGATTGAGTCCCTGATTTTTAAGCTCTCTTTATACTTGCCGCTAACATGCGTCCTTAATCCTGATATTGTCCTGATCTTGTCTGTTTACACTTAAAAGATCTGATCAAAATCCGTTCACAATATGTCTTTTAATCATCTACACCAGTCTGAAAATGTGAGCACAATCAGAAAGTTGACATGATCAGGACACAAGACGCGTGTCACCCAGGTCATAGACTATTCTCTCTGCTACCGCACGGCAAGCTTTACCGGAGTGTCAAGTCTAGGACCAAAAGGCTCCTTAACAGCTTCTACCCTCAAGCCATAAGACTGCTGAACAATTAATCGTATGGCCACCCGGACCCCCCCCCCCCCTTTGTTTTTACACTGCTGTTACTCACTGTTAATTATCGCTTTACCCCTACCTACATGTACAAAATAACTCGACAAACCTGGACCCCCTGTACATAGCCTCGTCATTGTTACTTTTATTTTGTTACTTCTATTTTAATTTTACTATTTTTACTTTAGTTTAGTATATATTTTCTTAACTCTTTCTTGAACTGCATTGTTGGTTAAGGGCTTGTAAGTAAGCATTTAACGGTAAGGTCTACATCTGTTGTATTCGGAGCATGTGACAAATCAAATTTGAGTTGATGTTAGCACAAGGTATAAACAGGGCTTACGACTAAGACTGAAATACAACTTTGATTAAAATCTTATTAAGGATATCCAGATAAAAGTTTACTGTATGTCTGTATGTTATGACACTTTCATATACCGTAGGTACTTTAGAGTAAATACATTTTGAGAGGTTTATCCATGATCTTGTTTTTTTAAGATGTAGATGACTTTCTCCTTCTCTTTCTTGTTTAGCTGTCAAGACAAAATAAACCCGCCAGAGCAGAGAACAGGCAGTCAGTCAGGATACAATGCTAAAATGACAGCTAAACAAGAAAGAGAAGGAGAAAGGAGCATACCTCTTGGACATGCCATCCAGCTTGAAAACCATGGCTCCCAGCTTCATCCTCTTGAGGATATTTAAATGTATTTTGTACTCTCAAACCTTTGGACAGTTTTTCCCATTGTTTTGAATGCAGTAAATGTTCTTGGACCATACAGTACACACACATATATGCATTTTCCTTATATGGTTACTTTTACTCTTACTACATTTGCACACACTGTATATAGACTGTTCTATTGTGTTATTGACTGGACGTTTGTTTATCCCATGTGTAACTCTGTGTTGTTTGTGCTATTGCTTTATCTTGGCCAAGTCGCAGTTGTAAATGAGAACTTGTTCTCAACTGTTCTACCTGGTTAAATAAAGGTGAAATAAAAATACAAATGTAGGATCTTAATTTGATCACCCTGTTGCAGGAGAACTTTCCTGCAATGCAGCAAATGTAAGACTTGAAGTGTAGTTGAGGTTTAACAAGACTTCTGAAGTTGATTTTCCCTTACAAAAAATGTAAATGAATTGTAATCCACATAATATTTCACATTTCYTGTTGCTGCAGGATTATTGTCCTGCTGTAGCAAACTGGCTCAAATTAAGATGCTACATCTGTACCATCTCCAAAGGTTTTATATCGTAGTTTAAAATATATATATTATTTTTTTTGCAATCAATACGCTACCCTACATGCTTTAATTGTAAATGTTGTTTTAGTCAAGTAACATTTTCTTATAACATTTTAGCATCCTGACTGACTGCCTGTTCTCTGCTCTGGCACAGAGGTTGCCATGAGAAAATCCTTAGCAACAGAAATAAGAAACACTGAAACATCATCCAATCTGTCTCTAATCTCTAATCCTTTCTTTCTGTGGCTGAGCATGAACTAGACAAGGAATCAACTGATTTGGTATGCCATATGATTGAGTGTCTTTTAATTAACTTTTGATTGAAAATAGACAAAACTGTAACGATAGAGAAGAAATCGACATACATGAAGTTCAAAGGAAAGAAAACTAACCCTTAGTAGGGGAAATTTAATTTAGATAAAAAATATATTTTATTTCAAAATGTAATACATGTACAACACAAATATCACACAGATATAAAAATCTATAAATTCTCTATCAATAAATGCACTGCATTTTTTAAAGGCTTCACATATTAGGCCTTGTTTTGTTCCATTGCCTTTCCCTCAAGTATAAATAGTCTCTGGTAACATTCTCCAGGATGATGAATATGGCTCTGTTATGACCGGCTTTTAGTGTTCCCTGAGTTGTGGATGGGGAGTTGTGGTTCTGGTTGCTGTGGTTTATCGTCTGGTGTTCTATCTGCGGCTCATCCTCAGTGAACCAATACCCCGCATCTCTTTGCCATCATTAATCTGGAAAAAATAAAGAACCATTTTAGGGGACAACGGATAAGTGAACAATTTCCACTTGGCACTGTATATCAGTACAACTCCAAGCAGCAGCAGCAGCAACAACAACCGCAACAACAACAGCAACAACAATATTATAATGTATAAAGTATATGATAATAATGATGATGATGATGATGATGACGACGACGATATAGTACAAGCTACAATAACTTTGTTTATAACTAGTACATTACATAAATGTAATAATAATCTGTAATAAAGGTGTATTGAATATTGCATTAGACATACATTTACATCCACTTAAAAACATGCAAACAATGAATGTTTTATTTTTCAAAATAATAGACCATCCAATATTCTAATTATTTTGTTCTTCAAAAATGATATTACTTGAAACATTAGCAGTGGAAGAAACAGGCGTAATCTTAGCACACTGAATAACACATGTCATTAAAATACATTGTAAAAAATAAATGACTATACTCAATTTGAAATGAATCAATGCGCCCCTGAGAAAATTTGCATAAAAGTTTCCTTTTATGCGCGCGCTACGAGCACATCTCGAGACAGAATATATAGCACATAATATATAACATTCAAAACAAATAATTGCAACATAAGACAACAGCGCGATAGCCGTGTGCCTAGAGTCACTAATTGATAGCGTATTTGGCTCACTTTTGGTCATGTTTTCAAACTTTTATTTTCTACGCTGACCTAAACTTTTTTCACTTGTGCAGAATAGTATTTAAGAAACGCATAAAATTACCCGCTTTCTTTGGTTGCTCAAACAGAAGGTACAGATGGTGCGAGGCTGCTTTCGACCGCTCTCTCCTTGCGCGTAAACCGCGCCAAGACAAGGTTGTCCATCTCCATTCCCGTCTCCGAGCAGCAGGGTGTTGGCGAGGTGGGAGATATAGCTGGATGCCAAGTGAAGCGTCTCAATCTTGGAGAGCTTTCTGTCCACCGGCTCAGTGGGTATAAGAGTCCGGAGTGCAGTAAATGCCATGTTGACGCTTTGTGTACGGTCGCGCTCCCTGGCATTGGCTGCGTTCCGCTGTTTCACTATTACAACACCGCTGCCTCCCGATTTTCTGGAAATCCTCCGACGTTTGTCAGCGGAGACGCAGCATCCATAGCTCTGATCCGAGCTACGGTCGCTCTCACTGCGGTTATCCTCGGCCTCGGACATCATACCCAGGTCTGGGTAGCTGATCATATGAGTCGCCATTGGCCGCAGCATGGCAAAGGTCATCATCGAAATGTTTTGGTTCTGGGCCTCTAAAACGATGGCCCAAGAAAAAGAGGAGAAACCCCAAACGAGGGACTGTTTTATGCATGGATTTTGGTGACCTAATGTAGACGAGGCCTATGTCTCTAATGTGTAGGCCTAATTAAAGTTTCAAGGAGTTGTTGATTTAGAAATGTCTCGTTTTCGTCAGGCCACGTGTTTGTTCAATGTCTTGAGCATCTCTCCATAGTGTACTGGCCCAACGAGCTCTTATAGCTGGATGGGAGGAGTTGTTCAAGCCATACAATGTTCAGCCTCCAATCGAGATGTAGGCTGCAGCCTAGGCTATACAGTAAAAGCGAATATTTCATAATACATTTTTCAATTGCCTGTACTTTTTCTGAGTATTTAATTGTATTTAAAGTATTTTAGTTGTATATTAAAATAAAAAATAACTGGCCTAGTAATGGTAATAACGAGAGGCTATTATTGTTTATGAAAAATAAAGTATTAATATTATTATATCATAAGACCGTCATGTTAATTATTGTTAAGCTATTACATGTTATTATTGCATATGCATATCACATTTTAAAGTTAGTTTATTTTTTTWAAATGTTTACTTTACATGATCACTAATGGGGCTTGAGAAGGGTTTACAAGTAGTTTAGACAGTTAATCTCTGAAACCAAGAACTAAATTGTTACGTGTGTCTGTCCACGAAAGATTAATAGACAGTAATGTATATGCTAAATGTGTGATCATGTTGTTGCTTGCCAAATAGTGAATGTATATCATGATAAATCATTGTTTATTTATATTTATTGATTCATTGCTTATCTCCAGAATTTATTACAAACAGAATTTTGGAGGCTTAGAATTTTGAGAAAGTAGGCCTACTGTTTCTCTCAGTGGCACAAACAGCTTCTGTTAGCCCATTGGATACTGGAGCTGTAGTCCATAAGGTGGAGAGGTTTTACTAAACACTGCATCGCCTAAATGCCAATGTGCAACCACCCTTCAAGTTTGAGTAAAACAATTAGCTAACATTGCTGACACACAATAGGCATATAATTTCATAAAATAATATAGGCTTATAAATATTATAGGCAATAATATAATATATAATTAACAATTCATCAATGTATTAATGAATAATTAACATAAATATGTACTGTATAAACTGTCAGATGAGCTATGCCCTAGTTTATCAAGGACAGAAATAAAAAATGTACACTTTTTTGGTCAAATGAAAATTCTCAATGTGACTGGGTCTACACCTATTCATAAACAACATCACCCTCAGTAGCTAACCTACTCTCGCCCCATGCTGAGGGTTTTCTTGGGAGGGTGGGAGAAAGTGAAGTGTTGAGTAAATAAACGTTGAGCAGATGTCCGTGGGTGAACCAGGGACACTCGTCCACTTTCTGGGTCCAGCTTTGACAGTCACCTAAGGGCAGCTTTCACAAACATGTGTCCACCACCCCCTGCCTGCCAACCAACACATCAAACCAGCACTATATGCCTCAGCTGCATCAACAATGCTAACCCACCAGACCAGACATCCAAGCCCACTTTATAAACTCTTAGAGAAAAAAAAGGTACTATCTAGAACCTAAAATGGTTCTTCGGCTGTCCCCATAGAACCTTTTGAATAACCCTTTTGGGTTCCATGAAGTACCCTTTCCACAGAGGTTTCTATATTGAACCAAAAAGGGTTTTTACCTAAAACCAAAATGAGTTCTACCTGGAACCAAAAATGGTTATCTTATGGGGAAAGCCGAAGAACCATTTTGGAACCCTTTTTTCTGAGAGTGCAATGAAGTACTGACTGAGGCCCTTTGAGGAGTTATTAGGAGGACAGGGCATGACAAGGACAATGACCCAAAATACTTTCTTACTTTAGTAAGGCCTTATCGCGCCAAGTGGTGCCCTCTGTTGACCCACAATAAGTACTTTTTATGTTTAAAGTTGATGTAAATTACTCCATAAATGTCATATGCTGTATACAAGTCTGTAAATACACTCTTCTCCCTACGGACATTTGAAGTAGGGAACTGTACAGGGAGAACTAATTAATGGAGTTATTTAATCTCTGTGGAAAAAAATCTGTGGTAATAAATAAATACATTTTAAATAAGCCTAATTGTCAGTGTGTGCTATCCAAACTAGTGTGTCACTAGCGTTACAATCTTACAGAGCCATATGGTGAAAAACCACTTGATGGTTTCATTTCAGAGAGATAAAAACAAAGAGTTGCACACTCCATATGTATAACCTCCCAGTAATTTATTGGATAAAAAAACACCAATGTTTCTACATCACTGTGCCTTTTTCAGGGTAATTTCAAATWAAAAATGCTATATATCCACCTCACTCTCAGAGAAATAAGAAGTACTGCTAGGATTTACACAGTCAAATGTAAAAAAGTAACTACATTTTTAATAAAGAAAAGTACAAATGATACATGTGACATTACTATTAAAAATAATAATAATAATGCAATTCAGTAAAATGAGATCTGTATATAAAATATTTACATTTTAGTCATTTAGCTGATGTTCTTATCCAGAGCGACTTACCTTAAGTGCATTCATCTTAAGATAGCTAGGTGAGACAAATATACAAATATACTGTATGCAAACATCCCTTTCCAGCTATGAAATGGATATATAGTGTTGCAAAAAAAAACATTTTCATACACATCTAAAATCTATTAATAAAAAATATCAGAACAGTAATATTTGACACACACATGAAGGTACCCATAAGCAATCATTTTTGATGAAATGTTAAGCCATGCATATGAACAACACTAATTTCTCAAGGCTCTTAATTGTCCACCCGGAGGAAGTGTTGACATTTATCCATGGTCGTGAGCTCATTGGTTTCATCCCCTGCAGAGGCCTCTTATTCAGCCTGCGGATAACATTGGAACTGAAAATACGCTTAGTGTCAGAGAAGAGAGAACTTCAAACTGTCTTTATCCATGCTGACCAACATACATATTTTAGAGAGCATCCCTCACTGAGTCTCACTGAACCCTATAGAAAAGGTCAGGCATAAGAACATACTAAAGATGGACAAAAAGCATATTCATGTGTAGTGTGGATGTTTTCCCATGACTATGTTGTTGTTCTTGCAGATAAGGCAAGACTATTTGACACGTATGTCTTGCTCAAAATAATATGGCATGGGCATAGCAATTTAAGTATTTAACTACAGTAGACACCAACTACTTAGTATACGTTTTAAGCCGACTAGATGAAAAATCTGTAGATGTGCCCTTGAGCAAGTGACTTAACCCTAATTGCTCCTGTAAAAATCTCTGGATAAGACCGTCTGCTAATTGACTAACACCTTGAAAATGCAAGACAGAGAAGTGACTTATCTTGCACATTTTTCTGGCTTAAAATTAAATAAATAAAAGGTTGGTAAGGCATGATTGATGGACAGATTCTGAATAAGAGTCTACTCTTAGGGCAAAAACTCTTAGGGCAACATACTGTAGATCCATTGTGTTTGTCAAAATTGCTCAAGCTCAGTAAATTTGGTTGGGAATCATTGATGGACAGCAATATTCAAATCTGGGCTATGATTTTCAAGCAAATGTAAGTCAGGACTGAGACTGGACCATTCAGGAACACTCAACACCTATTGGAAAGCCATTCTGGTGTGCCTTTGGTATTACATTTGTGTAATTGTCCTGCTGAAAATGTTAACTATATCCCAGGGTTAGGTATTCAGAAGACTGAGGCAGGCTTTCCTCTAACTTTTCATCTGGGCTTTGACACTTCCATATTTATTTTGATCCTGACAAACTCCCAAGTCCCTTCCAGTAACAAGCATACCCATAACATGATGCTGCCATCACAATACTTAAAATACAGAGGATCAACAACTTTGCATTCACTCCACATGACTGGCCTGTATGACAAAGTGAAAAGAAGGAAGCTTGTGTTAAAGTAACTGTCAATTGTTTCCAGAGTTGTATGAAACATGATCTGTAATAATTACAATATGAGTGAAATACAGTACCAGTCAAAAGTTGACACACCTACTCATTCAAGGATTTTTCTTTATGTTTACTATTTTCTACATTGTATAATAGTGAATACAGAAAAACTATGAAATAACACATATGGAATAATGTAGTAACCAAAAAAGTGTTAAACAAATCAAAATATATTTTATATTTGAGATTCTTCACCCTTTGCCGTGATGACAGCTTCGAACACTCTTGGCATTCTCTCAGCCAGCTTCACGAGGAATGCTTTTCCAACAGTCTTGAAGGAGTTCCCACATATGCTGAGCCCTTGTTGGCTGCTTTTCCTTCACTCTGCGGTCCAACTCATCCCAAACCATCTCAATTGGGTTGAGGTCAGGTGATTGAGGAGGCCAGGTCATCTGATGCAGCACTTCGTCACTCTCCTTCTTGGTCAAAGTGCCCATACACCGCCTGGAGGTGTGATTTGGGTCATTGTCCTGTTGAAAAACAAATGACAGTCCCACTAAGCGCAAACCAGATGGGATGGCGTATCGCTGCAGAATGCTGTGGTAGCCATGCTGGTTAAGTGTGCCTTAAATTCTAAATGAATCAGAGACTGTCAACAGCAAAGCACTTCCACACCATCACACCTCCTCCTCCATGCTTCACGGTGGGAACCACACATGCGGAGATCATCCGTTCACCTACTCTGCATCTCATAAAGACACAGCGGTTGGAACCAAAAATCTGACATTTGGACTCATCAGACCAAAGGACAGATTTCCACTGGTCTAATGTCCATTGATTGTGTTTCTTGGCCTAAGCAAGTCTCTTCTTATTATTGGAGTCCTTTAGTAGGGGTTTCTTTGCAGCAATTCGACCATGAAGGCCTGATTTACGCAATCTCCTCTGAACAGTTGATGTTGACACGTGTCTGTTACTTGAACTCTGTGAATTATTTATTTGGGTTGCAATCTGAGGTGCAGTTAACTCTAACTTAACTCTGGGTGTTCCTTTCCTGTGGCGGTCCTCATGAGAGCCACTTTCATTTTAATGCCTGATGGTTTTTCCACCTACACTTGAAGAAACGTTCAAAGTTCTTGACATTTTCCGAATTGACTTACCTTCATGTATTAAAGTAATGATAGACTGTCATCTCTCTTTGCTTATTTGATCTGTTCTTGCCATAATATGGACTTAGTCTTTTACCAAATAGGGCTATCTTCTGTATACCACCCCTACCATGTCAAAACACCACTGATTGGCTAAAATGCACTAAGGAAAGAAATTCCACAAATTAACTTTTAACAAGGCACACCTGTTAATTGAAATGCATTCCAGGTGACTATCTCATGAAGCTGGTTGAGAGAATGCCAAGCGTGTGCAAAGCTGTCATCAGGGACTGGGGAGTTTGTAGGCATCAAAAGAAATACCAAAGGAGCAAAGCCCAGGTAAAAAGTGAGAGGAAACCCTGCCTCAGTCTTCCGAATACCTAACCCTGGGATAGAGTTGTATTTTCCAGCGGGACACTACATTGTACTACTATGTACTACTATGTTGCTGTTACTACCACTATGCTGCTGTTCATTGATTATTGATTGCCATTACCATTAGTATTTAACTATTCATCCTGCTACTGGTCACTATTACATGTATATAATGACTTTGTGATTTTGCCATAGTGATTTTGCTATTGTTATCGAACGCTATCCATTTGTGTTTTTTGTATGCTATTTTAATATGAGAATTAACCAATGATATCAAGCCATACCCAGCCATGATTACAGAGAGCTGTGTGTCTTTTGACACTGTATAAATGAGTAATTCCGCAGTGTCTGTCATTAYTCCCTGATGAAGACAGCTTGTCTGTCGAAACGTTGGACATAAATATTTTTGTATCTGAGCTCCTAGAGTGTGCGTCTCTCCTTTATTTTTTTTACATGTATATATTACCATTAGTATATTACCATAAATATTTAAATATTCCTGCTACCAGTTACTTTTCAGCCCTGTTTACATGTATATCCACCTATCACTTCTAAACTAAAACCCTAGCACACACACCCACCACTTATTCTGCTGTCATACTGTTAAATATATTATTATTATTTATCATGCTACCAGTCACTTTCTCCTAAATCCCTGCCTACATGTACATCTCTACCTCAAATACTCCAGTATAACTACATATTGTACATTTGGTACTGGCACTAACAATGAATATTGCTTCCTCTCTTATTTCTCGTGTTGTTTACTTTTTTTAAATGTATTAGTTATACTATTTTGAATTCTGCACTGTTGGGTGGGGCTTGCATGTTAAGAATTTCACTGTACTTGTGCATGTGACAAATTAGACTTGAATTACACAAATTGTAATGCCAAAGACACACCAGAATGGCTTTCCAAGAGGTGTTGAGTGTTCCTGACTGGTCCATTCGCTTGAAAATCAGAGACAAGGTTTGAATATTGCTGTCCATCAATGATTCCCAACCAAATTTACTGAGCTTGAGCAATTTTGACAAACACAATGGATCTACAGTATGTTTCCCTAAGAGTAGAATCTTATTCAAAACGATTCACAGCTGTAACGGCTGCCAAAGGTGCTTCCACCAAGTATTAACTCTGGGGTGTGAAGACATACACAATCAATAGATCTTTGTTTATTAAAATTTTATTAATTCGGATTTTTTTAAATAATTTYTCTTTCAAGATCAGTAGAATTTTTTTAAATTAAAGACTCCTGTGTGGAGTTGGGTACTGGGAGGAAAATATAAATTATATAGGGTTCTTAGGCTGCGTTTTCACATGGAGCCCAAATCTGATATTTTTGGTCTGACCAATCAGATCAAATCTTTTGGGCAAGAGATAAGAATTGAGGTGGCTGTGAGGTCATATTTTTATTTCACAACTGGACTGAATCATGTTGCAGACTCACCAGTGATGAAGAAGAGSCAGCCATAAACATAGAACACATTTCTTTGGATATCTCTCTGCATACTATGTTTTCATTCAAAATGAACTGTTAGCTATTCAGTAGCAGCAAAAGAGCAAGAATGTGATCACTATGCAACTTTGTCTCCAAATAAAACATGTCCTACCGCTCCACCCCCTCCATGAACCCCCTAAAGTAACAGGTGCCATCTCCAAAAAAAMAAAAMAAAAATCAAACAAAATAATGAATATGGATTTTGTGTGTCAAAACCCTGTGAGAATATGGTTACT
Source organism: Salvelinus sp. IW2-2015 (assembly GCF_002910315.2). NCBI lineage: Eukaryota > Metazoa > Chordata > Actinopteri > Salmoniformes > Salmonidae > Salvelinus > Salvelinus sp. IW2-2015. The sequence goes on from NW_019943104.1 coordinate 173,873, forward strand.
TCCAGACAGTGAGGGAGCAACAGGAAATCACTTCACATGCAACAATTCTTTGGAGAGATGTAGTCCTTTAGGGCTACTCAGCAAAGGCTGCCACCAGTCTCCCTTCACTTCCTCCATGGCCGCAGAGGGAGGGGAAAAGGCAGGTCTGCGCTCACAAAGACTAGAGATATGGAAAGACGGAGACCCTTATCTTGTTGTAGTGATCTACAATGGACTGATCTTTAATCACCATCTCCTTTTTTTTATGGCTACCTTCCTTTAGATCAGAGGCTTTACTTGAGAACCTACTGTAGACGGGAGCCATAATAATCAGAGCATTTTGTCTGTGTCACCCTGAGTGATCTAACAGCAACACTTATCAAGCAAGGCCACATTCAATGCAAGGTCATTTTTTTTGTGCCATCAATACATACACTGTTGAACTTACATAAAGCTACATACCAATGCGATGCACTTCTTTGTCCTTGAAGACAATATACTGACATTTTGCCCCTGGAGATATACAGAACTATTGCCCCTAAATGGACAGAAATAATATCCAGAAATGACCTCAAAGCGGTTTCATGTCAAACACTTATCTGAAGGTCAAAGAGAAAATGGAAAACAGGCCTGGAGGAAGAATTTTCTTCCTTATGAATTCACCTTTGGACCTGCATCCCCTGAGAAAGCCTATAGCACCTCCTCATACCTGACCCTCTATGGCAAACACAACCTAGAGGTTAGGAAGTTAAGAGGCATATTTTTTACCAACTGAGGCTGACTGGGTAAGACCAATGGCACACAGAAATGAAAGGGGGCATGCATGCCTCAAAGCCTCGTCTCAAAATAGCATCCTGTAGTGTGGAGCGAATTAACCGTTTAACTACTTTTACAGTCAGTCTGGTCTGGAGTGTGGAGGCACTCTGTTCACATTACACCTGACCATTGACCTGTACAACATCCTGTCCATCAGCTCATATCACATACTTTGTTTGTGTACCACTTGTGCGGTGACGGCTTTTTTGAGAGCAAGTAATTTTTTGATATCGCTGGTTGTGAAGACGGTACAAACAGTAGAACTTTTCTTTGGTTTGGAGGTCTAGCACAACTGTACTGTGACTGGTTAGCATGGCAGGTGCTTCAGGTGCTAGCGGTAGTGAAATTGATTGTTATAATGATGAGAATTCCAGTGAGGATCAACCTGTTACATCTGTTGTAAGTAGGAAGAACAGAAACAAAAATGTATTGTAATGAGGGCTGAATACTGCTGGGGAACTGAGTGGTGCTGAAAGTAAAGGCCTGCTATAAAACATAGGACTACTCTAGAAAAGGAGAATGTACAGTAGAAGAGAGCTACAAAGTATGGTTGTTTTCCCTGAACCATCAAACAAAAGCACAGTCATCCTATTCAGTTGACAAAAGAAATTCAGTGAGAGAAAGGGATGTTTAAGGTTTCCAAAGTTTTGGGATTTGGCAAAGTATTGATTTATGCAAACRGTAAAATGCAGCAGAACATTTGAAGTTAGAATCGCTTAATGAGGGTCGGGTGAAATGCCATATCCCTGGTGCTAAGGCCAAACTTAGGAGGCTGGGATACCACTGTCAATACCCATGGAAGAAGTTATGACTTCTTTGAATGTTGGGAAAGTAACGGAACAAAAAAGGATGTAAAGCAAAAAGAGAGGCAGTCGAGTGGACACAACAACGGTACTGCTAAACTTAGAAGAGATATTGCCAACCAGAGTACAGCTAGGAATGCTAAGCTATCATGTTAGAGAATATGTACGATCTCCAGTTCTGTGATTTAAGTGCCAAAGGATGGGGCATGTAGCTAATGTGTTCAAAGGTAAAATTAGATGTGCAAAGTGTGGTGGGGATCATGAGTATGGAAAATGTGGATATAATCCTGAAGTTAAATGTTGCAACTGTGATGGTGAGCATAGTGCAGCATACGTTTTTAAAAAATGGAAGCGCAGAGGTACAAACAAATAATGTATCATATGCAGAGGCTGTTTGGGCAATGAACAAGCCTTTTGATCTAAATGTGCTAACATTGACACTAGGCTGAGGACAATATGTAAATGTGACATTTGAGCGTAAATGCTTGGTTACAGCGAAATCCATGGTTGTAAATTGTACAGACTTCATAGCCTTCTTGTATAGAGCAATCAATATGGGCCATATGAAAAAAAGGACTACACAAACAATGGAAGTAGTGAATGCAGCCCAAGAAATACAGAACATTACTGAAGTTTTAGTACCCTTGATAAATTGGATGTAGAATCATAATCCAAATGATCATCAGGAACAGAATAAGAACACTGTAAAACTTTCCCCTGTAAATGTATAGCATTATACAGGCACCACAGTTGCCAGTTTAATACTGTAATTTTGCTTTACAGCAGTGATGGTGTAATATTGTTTACAGTACTATTTTCCTTACTGTAAAAAATATTACAGCATTCCTGCTGTAAATTTAGAGCAAGGATGCTGTAATACAGTATATACATATTACAGCATCCATGCTGTAAATGTACAGCAAGGATGCTGTAATATGTTTTACAGTAAGGAAAAATCATACTGTAAACTATATTACAGCATCACTGCTGCAAAGCAAAATTACAGTATTAAACTGGCAACTGTGGTGCCAGTATAATGCTGTAAATTTACAGGGAAATATCTACAGTAATATACAATTATTTTACAGTACTAAGCAGCATTGCAGGTTGTCTTAAGACAGCTCCCTGAAATGTAATATTGTAAGAGAAACAATACGTGTACAAATATATATATTTATTCAAATTCATAACATGAATTGCACTTTAACCAAAAATAACAACATTTGAAAAGAGCAACATTACAACTCCAGATAGTAGGGGAGAGAAAGAGACACAGTGATAAGAACATTGACAAATACTGGCCAATAATGTACTTCACCATACACAAACCAAGACATCAGAATAAGTCATTCTTGAAAATACAGGATTATGTAAAAAAAAATATATATAAAAAATAATCTAAACAGATCAATGAAAAATAGGAAAACAGTTTAAAAGGAAGACATTTTCACAAAAACCTATAACAAGAACTGCTTGCCTGCCTGTCTTTGAGAGAGATCGAGAGAGAAAGGGGTTGAGAGAAAAGGATGATAGAGTGGAGCGAGCAGGGCTAGACTGGAGCCAGAGAAGCACGCTACCGCAAGCCAACACAGGCGCAAGCAGATAATTTTCTGACCCAAACCGCATGGCAGGATTTCTGAGAGAATGAGAGACGCAAACAAGTCTCGAATAAATCTCGGTGGCGTGCAGATTATCACCCCAACCTTTGAAACTCTGATCCTTCTTAGCTCTGATACGTCAACTAGGAGAAACATGGAAATTGAAAGAATAGAAAGAGTGATTGCTATTACTATCACTACTATTACTCACTGGGTAAAAAGGCAGATGACAACTGACAAATAAAGTTAGTGTTCATCAGGTTTGTGTGTGTTTGTGTACTTACCATGTTGGAGTTCTCTCAAACTCACTCAAACTCCTTCAGGTCTGCGAGAAAGCGCGTAACATGTGGGTCAATTGGCAATGGCTTCCTCTGAACGACCTTTCCGGTTTTGCGGCTCACTCCTGCTTTCGCTGTGCATTTGGTTCCTTCAACATAGAATATATTAAAATCATTTGAGGCATTGAAAAAAACAACAATAAGAATATCATTGCAATGTAACTAACAAATGCTAAATGYAACATCAATGARTGTTCAATGCTTACCTCTGTATCAGCTCCAAGGTTGCAGAGGCCGACTCCTGGTATTCTATGTTAAATTCATAGAAAGTGCTGAAAAGCACAGAGGGCAGCAGGAAAGTTGGACTCACTGTCCATAACACAGACCACTCTCCCCTCAATCGACACCATCCATTTTGAGGAACCCAATAGAGTATTTCCTGAAATACACAAAAGTAAGGGTGTTAGTGTATACTTACTAGACATCTCTAGATAGCTACCACAATACATTTCTGTTCCACCTTAAATCAAATAAGTGTATTACCAAGCATGATAGCCTTGGTGTGTCTGGCAAAGGAATTTGCGCCTCGACATCAACCCGAGTTGCAGTGACCTAAAATCAAAAAACATATAAAAAATATTAAAATCATGTGTAAAAACAGTACAGTATAAACACAATTAATCATATAAACTTTATAAGTATAAAAACACTATTCCTTACATCTGCCAAGAGGAACAGAGACTCGTTCATCAACAAAAGAATGGCAGCAGTGGCTGTTAGATTGTCATTGCCTTTGATGTAACCGTCGATTTCATTCAGCAGGCACTGGATCCCTCTTCTCAACTTGGTCTTTTGGCGTTTAAAAAAGTTGACAGTTCTCTTACCCTTGTTCAGGAGAGCTTGAGTCAGGCGACTGTCAATCACGATGCCAGTGAGGGTATTGAAGTGGTCGCATAGTCATAACTTGGTGAAAAGGAAAGGCCACTGTTCATGGAGGTCACTGATGCTTGGAGGAGGATAAGTAAACTATCCATTGTTACAGATCCAATCCATTCTTCATTTTCTTTAAAAAAAAAAGACAAAGAAAAACTCTGTTAGGCTATGCGCTGCACTCCATACTAGCACAAGAGGACAAACAAACAATTTACAGAAACATTTGTATATTTTTGTACTTATGTATATTTTTAATTTCCGTCCCTTTTATTGCATATGCCTCGCTCCATCATAGCATAAACCATTTATTTTGAGGGCAAACAAACTATTTACAGAACCTTTTAACCTTGTGTGTGAATTTGCACTCTTAGAAAAAAGGGTTCCGAAAGGGTTCTTTAGCTGTCCCCATAGGAGAACCCTTTTTGGTTCCAGTTAGAACTGTTTTGAGTTCCATGTAGAACCCTCTGTGGAAAGGGTTCTACATAGAACCCATAAGAGTTCTACCTGGAACCAAAAGGGTTATACATGTACCTGGAATCAAAAATGGATCTTCAAAGGGTTCTCTTATGGGGCCAGCCAAATAACCATTTTAGGTTCTAGATAGCACCTTTTTTCATAACAATCACATAAATATGTTACATTTATCAATCATGATCTCACCTCTTTGGTTGAAGGACTGAAGCAATTCCAGGCACTATATTGGCATCAAACAGTATTTTATGTCCTCCGGCTGAACATATTCAAGGTTGTTAATATTCTCCACTCCAACATCTGCCCTCAGATGCTCCGACAAAGATCTCACCATCTCKGTCTCCAACTCGGGCAATTGATGTTTAATTGCATCTTGAAGACCCTCCATGCCTACACTGGTTTAAGGAGAACACTGAGTGATGCAGGGAAACCTGACACTTTATAAATTGGTAGTGGGTAATAATTACTCAGATTATCTTCATTAACACACACATAATTAATCAGAGGATCTGGTATAAAATGAACCCGAGATCAACCACTGACACAGACTGATACACCCCAACAATTAAATGGACCTGTGATTCTGTGACCAGAATCAGTGAGATCTTTCCAAATGTGTATCCGTCATCATTTTCCAACATTACAATAAGGCCTTTAGTGTATGTTGTTTCTTTGTATACAATTTTAGACACCTCTGCAGTACTTTGCTTTGTGAACCCTTTTGACTGTCCAGCTCCCTGAATGGCGTTGTTATATAACTGCTCCTCAAATTAATTCACCACACCAACAACGTCAATGCTATGTGGAAACAATTGGCCGCTGCATAAGTAAGATTGGAGTAACTGGTGGCTCTCAGACAAGTTTTCTGGCACACTCCTTGAAGTAGGAGTGCTTGCTATCAAACCTCAGTGTCCACAAACGAATGAGTCGCCCAAATTGCAGGATGTGGTCGGGGTAGGATAACAAGTAGTGATGCTTTGGTGCAAGGGCACTCTATCCCACAAGCAAAACTGTAGTTCGCAACATTTAAAAAAAAAAAATTAAACGAGTAATGAATGCTTTAATATTTAAGAAACAGAAATATAAATATAAAGTTACTTCCAGCTACCAGCCAGCCTGCAATATGAAAATGAACTACCCCCAGCCACCAAATTGCAYGAACACACCAAAAGAGCTATCAAGCTATATGTTACTATGCAACTCATGCCAACCACACAATCTAAACAAAATAATTATAGACTACAAGGGTAAATAAAATATCAGTCTGTGCCTGATGTTTCAGATATCATTAATTTTACTTTTACTTTGAAAATTAAACTCACGCGGGAAAATGCCACGACCATCTCCCTGGATAATGGCTGCTAGCAAGCTAACCACACAATCTGAAGAAAACGAAAATAAAATATAACTTTAATATCCTGCAGGGTAAAATATCAGTCTGTGCCTGTTGTTGCTGAATTTCTTAATTGAATGGACTAATAAGGATAACAAAAACACAGGGGGAATATTCCACTACACTTTCGCTAAATCACACGGTGCGTGTGATTGAATAGACTGAATAGAGTTAACGTTAACCAGAGATATTTAGAGAAAGGTGTCCAATGGAGTTCGCCATCTCTTAGCTATAACTAACGTTAGCAAGCACCTTTCATCTGAGAACTTCCATTCCCCTCATTCCAACTACAGAACCACCCAAAAAGTATACATCCCAAGACAAAATGTCAGTCCGTGCCTGCTGACAAACTAAAGGTGTATTCGACATAGCTAAACTCTCGCTCCCTCCCTAGACGAACTGTATTTTTGTCCGGTGAAGCCTACGACCACTTTGCCACCAATAGCGTTAGCACCATGTCACCCATGTCATGCATCCACAGGTTAAGTAGCCTATCCAAAGAAACACATATGGATTTATGCACGTTGTTAATACTGAAATGATTCGCTCTATAACTACATTATCACTGATTATTTTACCCACAAGAAAAATCAACGCAGCAGACCGACATGTCAAATTGGCTATAGTATACGGTTAGCTAACCCAATCCAAACGAATTAACGTTAGCCAGCTAGATAACGTTAGTAGCTTAGTTAAGAAAACCTGCAGTAGGTATATGGAATTAGTACATACCTAGCAGCTGCTCCAAAAAATATTTAGACGACTTTTCCACGAAAATACAAAATAAAATAGCTCGAGTAGAACAGAAAGCTAATTTCCTCATGAGTCTTCCTTCACAGACCGTTTGGCCCGGAGCATCGCATTAGTGGAAATCAAGTCTCTTCTCAGGGCAGGCATGGTTGTGCATAGATTCGAGTCGCGTCGGGAACATTGTTAGCATTTTACCTTTACCTAATTATCCTAACCTGCTGCGTTAATTATCGTAACCTGCTAAGAAAAGTAACTTCTGCTAGTCAAACCGGCAGACCTGCCCTGAGAACAGTCTTGGTTTCAACTATGAGATATAACTCGCTTTCTCTCTCACACTCACACACCACAGACCGTTTGGCGCCGCCCACTACAGCACTGTTCGGGTACTACTGTAAAGAAATACAGTAAGTTAGAGTACTTTTTACAGGAGGCTTACAATTACAGTTAATAACAGTATTTTTCAGCATTTTACCCATAATGCAGTGCAATCTACAGCATTAATGCTGTTTAACACATTTAAGGTATTTACTGTGCCTTCTACAGTGTTTTACTGTTGAAATTACAGAAAAGTCTTACAGTGTAGTTGTATTATGGTTTTTATCATTCTTCAATGGAATGCTTGAAGCCTTATTGTCAATGGTCARGAGTTTAAGAAATGTTTAATTGATTTAGAGATGAAACCTGATGTGATATGTGTTCAAGAAACGTGGCTTAGATCACATCTTGATTATACTATTCCTGGTTATTGTTCACGCAGATCTGATAGAACAACTGGTCAGGGTGGAGGATGCGCTACGTTCATAAAGGAAGGTTTTTCATATCGTAAAATATCTGTTCCACCTGAATATGAATGTGTGATGGTTGAAATCTACCGTACAGGTGGTAATATTAAGCTGTTACATTTCTACAATCCTTGTTGACAACCATCTGTAGCGATGTTTGATGAAATATCAGGATACTTTGGGACTTTGCCTCCTGAAATTCTACTTAATTTCCAAAGGAAGAGAGCTTTGGTGTGTAGGGTCGTTAAGTCTGCCAAGAGAAATGCATGGAGACAGTTCTGTTCTACAATAGGCAGGGGTACTGGACTGGGAGATGTTTGGTACAAGTGGAAGAAGCAGGACTCTATTTCCGGTTTTGGTTGATGGTATGAACTGTAGCTCAGTAAAATCTATCAAATTGTTGCATGTTGCATTTATATTTTTGTTCAGTATACATAGTGGGGTTACATTGAACGAAGTGTACAAGAAATGCAAGCGTGAGATTTTAAATGCTCATACTAACGTGCATAAGAAAATTGATATTGTTGACTCTTCCTTGGATGCTGATTTTACATTGCCTGAGATGCAATTAGCCCTAATTAGCTGTGGATATACAGCCCTGGGTCATGATAAATTGTCTTATCTAATGTTGAGCATCCTCCTGATGAGGTCATAAATATTCACCTGGGATTATTTAATAAGATCTGGAGTGAAAGGGTTATTTATACATTCTGGATGGAAACTTGCAGTTCTATTAACTTTTGTAACGCCTGGGAAGTATCCTTCATGTGCTGGTAGTTATAGACCGATGGCACTGACCTCTAACCCATATAAACTGATGGAAAAGATGATTGTCAACAGACTGTCCTATTTCCTGGAACAAGGGGGTTTATTGAGTCAACGTCAAAGTGGATTCCTTAAAGGTAGATCAATCTTGGTTCATGCATTAGTAAAGGTGAGGAATGAAGTGGAATAAACTCTGGTCATGAAAGAAGTAATTGTCACACCCTGATCTGTGTCACCTGTCTTTGTGATTGTCTCCACCACCCCCCCAGGTGTCGCCCATCTTCCCCATTATCCTGTGTATTTATACCTGTGTTCTCTGTTTGTCTGTTGCCAGTTCGTTTTGTTTCGTCAAGCCTGCCAGTGGTTTTCGCTCTGTTCCTGGCTCTCGATTGTTCCTGGTTTCCCAGTTTTGACCTTTTCCGCCTGCCCTGAGCCTGCCTGCCGTCCTGTACCTTTGCCCCACCTATCTGGATTACTGACCCCTGCCTACTCTTGACCTGTCTTTTCCCTGCCCCTGTTGGATTAATAAACAGTTGTTAATTTGACGTTGTCTTACCTTGAAACACAATAGTAATGGCTACTGTCTTTTTTTTACATTAAAAAAACCCATGAGAGAAGGCCTACTGATTAAGATGGCAAGACTGGGTATTGGTGGGTATTTATCTGATGATTATGGAGTTGTTAATGGTATTCCTCAAGGCAGTGCTATCAGTCCTATTCTGTTCAACCTTATGATTAACAATGTGTTTAGCCATGTGGGTGAGGCATTGGGGTTTCCTTATATGCTGACGATGGAGCTTTTTAGAAGAGGGGAAGGTTTGTCTCTCATGAGATCAAATCAATTCAACAAGCTACTGTAGCGGCTGTTGAAAGACGGTCGATTGACTGCAGAATAAAATTATCAGTGTTGAAGTCTTACTGTATGTTCTTCTCAAAGAAGAAAGTTGTTGATAATAAACAGTTGTTTTTGTATCAGGGTTCGTACAGGCAGTGGCAAGTCAAATTCAAGGACTTTCAAGTAACTTTTTCAAGCACTAATATTTATTTTCAAGAACCATCCATTTGTAATAGTTCATATTATGCAATTGTTTCTAGTTGCCACGAGATGGCAGTACATCGCCACAACCTCATGTGGGTCTTCAGGGCCGATTCATGCTGGCAAAGTTTGACGCATTATTTGGCACGTTACACAATGCCGGTTGGTTAGGTACAGTTATGTAGTGGTTAAAAAAGTTGGGTAAACTATACTGAACAAAAATATAAAACACAACATGCAACATCTTGGTCCCATGTTTTATGAGCTGAAATAAAATATCCCAGAAATGTTCCATAAGCACAAAAGGCAGACTTGAATTTACATTTTCCCGTCATTTTAGCTATCAATGTGACGTTAGGCGGTGCCTAATCAGTCAGTTCTGTACCTGATTGGCTAAGTGGCAGTGTTGGTGGAATGAGCGAGCTCGCCTGGAAATCACAGCGCGAAACGTGAGGAAATAAAACTCGGTACTCAGCCTGGAAATTAATTTGCAAGACCAATACATTTAATAAAATGTTTCATTAAAATATTTGAACATTATCTATTCTCCTCTCATTTTAATTCAAGTAATTTTCAAGTACCAACTTGAGATGTTACTGTTCTAGATGACCTTTGGGAATATACTAGTAGACAAGGCAGTGGCTTTGGATGGAGAGTTAAAACGTTTGCTGATGAGAGTGGTCTGATGGAGTTGGAGGTTGGCTCTTCTGTGGTGATGGGGGATGTTCCTCCGTCGTTACTCACAGATCCTGTTGTTGATCTAACCTTAAAATAGAAAATAAAATATTGGTCAAAAGTGAGTGATATAGGGGAACTGGTTGACAATTACATTGGTAGAAGCTTTTATAGTTGGAAGGGATTTGGGGGATGGGGATTTGCTAGAAGTTAGTAGGGCTCTTTTTTATTTTATTAKTAGTACAGGATTAGATAGGAGGGTTTAGTTTCTCATGTTTGTTTCTTTATTAATGTAGTCTATAAACTGTGATTGACTACACTCCAGTACAGTAGGTGGTGGCATTCACTTCTAATGTTTGTTTGAGGGCCACCATAATATTATAGAAGAAGTCATATCAGACTAGTGAAGAAGTAGGCGCAGATATAACAATGAGACAGATATTTCACTGGTTGTATAAATGTGAAGCATTCGGTTGGCGTTTCCACTCATTACCACATATGGTGATGAGTGGAAGCCCAGTGGCCAGCAATGGGAGAACATGGAGCGAGATGGATTTTGGACGACATTCTCCTAATTTTCTAATCGATTAAACATTTGATCTCCATACAGTTTTGTGTTTCCAAAACTAGAATCTGTAACAAACAGTGGACTGCGTTTTGGAGACTTTAACCAAAGTTGCCAAAGTTTCTAAAAATGGTGTTGTTTATTAGGAATGCAAGGGCAAATTTAGTTAATGCATATGCACTTCACAGAGTAGGCATTCCCTAACGGAAATATGCAAATACATGCTAGAACACGCAAATAGGATCTCACTAGCTCGTGCTTGGCTCTGCCCACCTCCTTGCTTGTTCTGCCCACTATGAGTAATTTGCTCCCATTGGAAATGACAGGCTCTGATCTAACTTTTTTTTTTTTACAGCCATGAGTTCACATTTATTAATGTTAAGATATAGACCAGACACTTTGGAAAAGGATTGTATCACATTGATCGATATGGTAATTTGGTTAGCATCTTTCAGAAAAAGTGTAGTATCGTCAGCCAGCTGGCTTATAATAATTTCTTTACCAGCTTTGGAAATACCTTGTACAGGACTATTATTTAAAAAATKTGTAAGAAGTTGGGTGATTAATAAAAACAGGTACGGAAAGATAGGACAACCTTGCCTAATTCCTCTCTTTAACTCAAATCTAGGTGAGATGCCATATTTCAATTTAATAGGGAGTCTTAAYAGCCTTACAGAAAAAATCCCCAAAGCCAAGTCTCTCAAGGGAGTGGAAGAGGAACTGATGCTCTACTGTGTCAAATGCTTTATAAAAATCTAAAAATAATATGAATCTATCCTCAGTTATTAGGTCTGAGTAGTCAAGTATGTCTAATACTAGTCTGACATTGTTAGACATATGTCTGTTCCTCATAAAGCCAGACTGTGTTTCATCAATGATCCGGCTCTGGTCTAACTTGGGTTAGTTCTAAAGATCTTTGACGTATTGCCGTATTCTGACTTTAGATCCGTGTGGTTAACTCAAGTTTGTGTGCAAATCTGACGTCAATAAATTACTTTTGACTTTTACACTGTCTTTCGTTGTAGCATAATCATTTAACTTAAAATAACTATTAGCGCTTCCAATTATGTTAATAAAAAATGTATACATCTAAGATGCACTATGCAGAAATCGCTCCGCCATTTCCTGGTTGCTAAAATTAAAATATTCCGTTTATGTGACAAAACAAGCAAGTGTAGCGTAGAGAATCATTGTACCACCTAAATCGCTGTGAAATATATTTTCCATAACCAAAAATATTGCATTTTAAGCTTTTTGAAGCTGGTGTACAAAACCGAAAGTAAAAGCAAAAATAAAACTTAAGAACAGGAAGCATAGAAATAACGCACATCTACTGCTTCTTAGACTTGCTTTCAATGAAAATGACAGACCTTTAACACACATTTCTATATGCATTTTGTCAGGTTGCACAAAAAAGTTACATATTGCAGCTTTAAGGAATCTTACTTCTTTATTTCTATTTGTGATATGCAATTGGGGTTATTTGCATTTGGAAATATTACACAATGCTCCACCTTTCAGCATCAAATGTGATACAGGAGGGGAAATACATGATATAACATAATATAAAACAGAGTTACATCTCTACCTGCTTGTCAGTACTTGCACTGCACATTTACAGTTGAAAACACTGATTCACATGGAGTATAACATGGCTCTATAGTCCTCAATTAATCACATTTCACTGTAGGTCTGGGGTTGAGGCACCCAAGTAAGTGTGCAGGTCTGCAACATTTGATTTGAAGATCTTTGCTGGAATGGTTTTCATTTTCAACCATTTGTTTGCCTCAAAACGGTGACAGCCTCCAAAGTAGTAGTAATTTCCTCCTTCCCTTCCCTTGATCCAGAGTATATCAATGGGAGGAACAGTGCTGATGTCTAGATTCCTATGAGGAAAAATACTGTATTTGGTAAGTTTTTCTATTCTATTTCAGAGGTCATTTATCACACAGAACAAGGAAATACACGTTTGATACATTCAATAAACATGGCAAAAATGTGTCATTCAAACTAGAGGTTTATCAGTCTAATACAGTAGCCTAGTTTCTCAATTAATTAAGAAGATAATCTTCACTATTTTCTTGCTGCCGTCTGTATTTATACCACCACCACTTAACAATCAACTCTCTTATTGTTTGATCTAGGCAGAACTAGGCCACATTTTTACCGGTATTGTACCCATAAGGCTCTGAACTTTGCTCTCGTCTAGTACAGRAGGGATTGGTCGTATGATAACTTCAATTGGCACGTTATAAACTTCCTCGACGTTGTCCGAATAAATATACCTATTTTCGTTGTTTTTATTAATGTCCATTATATTAGACTATGAGAGATGCTCAACTGGTAGGTAAAAATGTGTGGTTTCCATTGCTCCCATTCTTCAAAGATCGAAACGTTTAGTTAGCGCAGAGATATTAGAAGAATAAGAATCCCATCGTGCAGGGACGTATAACGCCTCACCCAGCAGACTGCCGAAAAATCGCGTTCTGTTGTCATGCTGCGTCATGCGGTTGCTAAGCTAATCGTCCCGCAGTCCCTTCTCAAAGTCAGGGTATGAGTCGAGAAACCTGCCTATTTTCTTCGAAAGTACGTAATGTCACGATTCCAAAGCTATACATTTTACATTTACATTTAAGTCATTTAGCAGACGCTCTTATCCAGAGCGACTTACAAATTGGAAAGTTCATACATATTCATCCTGGTCCCCCCGTGGGGAATGAACCCACAACCCTGGCGTTGCAAGCGCCATGCTCTACCAACTGAGCCACACGGGACTATATTACAGAGAACAAGTGAATTATCTCACATCTCGGAAACTATTTGTAATGTTGTACTTCTTATTGACTAAATCCATGCTAATGCTCATTGAAAGAGTGCGCACCTTGTCSCAGAATTACCCAGAATGCACTGCGAGGCCCTTTGACGACACATGGGCAACGCACATAATGGGCTAATACGAGTCCAATGGACTTTCCCATCTACTCGAAAGTAACTCTGATTGGAGTCCTACTGGCTTTAAGCGCAGAAGTATCGTATATCATTTTCTTCTTCAATGGTGTTTATGGCAATCTGCAAACAACATTAAAGGTGCATGCCGCCCACTACTGAATGGGATGAAAACACACTTTAACACAAAATAATTGTCATAAGGGAAGGGCGAAAAAATAAATACTTATAATATTCAAAAGTAAACAAAACAATTAAAACTGTACTCCTTTAGTCAGATTCAAATATCTATTCAGGTCAAATCAAATGTTATTGGTCGCAGACACATACAGTATTAGCAGGTGCTATTGCGGGTGTAGCGAAATGCTTGTGTTCTTAGCTCTAACAGTACAGTAATATCTAACAATACACAACAATACTGTAACGACCCTGGGTTTATAAGCGCGGAAATCGACTCTGCCGCTGGAGCATGCTTTTGCGGCACAGTCGATAGCGCGCCGGACCTCGGGCTAGGGAGGTCGAGGGTTCGAGACCTGCTCCCTGCCTGTTTCATTACACTGGTGTCAGAAGTGATCGGACCTGCATCCACGACAGTGGCGTGTGCTTGGCCGGTGAGCGCGTTCCTGTAAGACGTAAAGTCGCAAGCTAGCGCGAGACGCGCTCTTTGAAAGGAGGGAGTAGTGTAACGACCCTGGGTTTATAAGCGCGGAAATCGACTCTGCCGCTGGAGCATGCCTTNATATTATATATATAAAAAAATGAATAATAAAATAATAATAAAAAACAATAAACAACACTGAATAGTTGGTTTGCAGCTGAAGAAAGTGCAAAGTAAAATAGAATAATGGGGTGCAAAGGAGCAAAATAAATAAATTAATACAGTAGTAAAGAGGTAGTTGTTTGGCTAAATTATAATGGGCTTATGTTACAGGGCAGTAATCTATGAGCAGGGGCCTGTTGCCACAAAATTAGAATTAAGACCAGCCGGATAAATGACTCAGCTGAGCTCAATGAAGCCAAAACATGTGGCGTCCAGGCTTAATGGTTGCACAAAGACCAAGCCAGGATGAGCAGACACGAATTCATTAAGCCAGGTGAAACCATCCTGATAGTGCGCCTCACGGCTCACCAAATAACCCGCCACAGATCACAATTAACTGATTACCATGCAACTAGAGCCGGTACTTTTCCCCGTCGATGCACAAATCCTCATGAGCAACGAGAGTAAAATATATAATAAAGAAGAAAGGCACACCGCCACAGTGATAAAGCAAATGAGAAAAAAGCTGGCAAAGATTGCAGACCGCCCTGAATGCGTATAGTAGTGCACAATTACACACTCACCGCTCCGCTGAAACATTCCACAATTTACAATTCAAATATAATTCCAATCTCCAAAAATGCAGTTGTACTGTTAATTATAAACGTAAATTTTTAATTGAAATCACTGCAGATATGAGGAAATTGTTGTAAAGTACTCCATCAACACTGTATAAAGCTATGATACATTTTTGATATTTTTACTGAAAAACAAGACAAAAAATACCAAGTAATTTTTTGCAGTGGACCCATTAAATGTGTGTGTGTTGTGTGTGTGTGTGTGTAGATTAAACATGAACGGCCAAAACGGACATGCAAGCAGGCAAAATCAATACAAGAACATTCTGCAGTAATGTATGTTCCCTGACTAATATTAACAAAGCAAACAAAGCATAATTGTAACCAGAAGGTGCCTGCTCAACATTTGTCTGTACGTTTTAGAGTGAAAAAGAATACCCACAACAATGCACGGTGGTGGTCACAAGCTGACCTACCCCAGCAGAGGACATGCCTTGGAGCTAAAAAAGGCAGCCCTCTTAGAGGGGATCCCTGGGGAAAGAGACGTAGATAGGTCCTCCCAAGATGCCACCCGCTTCATTCAAGGAGTCTTCCAATCTCTACATGGCGATAACAACCACATTCCATATGAATCAATTTGGGACTGTCTGACGTTTGGTTTTACCTATTTGCCTTGCGTGGTCTGGCAGCACTGTGTTCCTTTAGAGCCACCACACAAGCACCAACGATGCTATCCATGAGACTCCATCAAAGGCATACTGTAGGCCTGGCATTCTTGGATTACTAGCTTAACAATTATGGAATCACGATAAATGTGATAGGGGGAAGGCCCCAGTGCCAGCAGCAACAGCACATCATGGAGACGATGATGACGGTGGAACCATCTCTCTGGATCCAGAAGGCATTGAGAGGGGTATCATGAAATAATAAGGACTGTGAAAGTACTATTGACTCTACAAGTGAGGAGTCCTCATCAAAATCAAATAAAAGTCTAATTTCTTTTAGCAGGACTCCATTAGGATTGCTATACAGTGGAAATACCAGTCCTGGCAACTAGTGCGTATTAATTAAAAAGGACACCACATCCTGCCCAAATCTCCACAAACTGCGCTAAAGTATTTGTTCACAGAGCTTCACAAACGCTAAATGCTTAGACCATTGTATGGGCAACCACCTCCGCGCCAAATAAACTGCAACATAGACATTCAGTAACAAATAGAATTGGAGAAAAAGATGGAAAAATCTTGCAACTGGGGAACCTGGTCCGAATAAAGAAGAGAAACCCAATTAGGAACATTGCGACCCCCTGAATAAAAAACTTGAGAGGAGGTGTAAGATTATGCGCGCTAAATCAATGTACACCCCTGTATGCAACTGTAATGCGTGACAAATGGATGTAATACTACCCTCTATTTTTCTTTCCTCCCCCCAGCTCCCAAGAAGATACCACAGCTCAAATAGATAGAGGAGCATTTAGTATATTCAATCGTCACCTCAATAGGAGTGATGCACAGACATATGACGCTACTATGCTGAGCAACAGAATGACGGTGGCATCCTTCTACCCGTTTTATTTATTCTAATTCCCATAAGCAACATACACAACTAACTATCAACGTTTCGTTGAAGAAGCATGACCCTCTTCGTGCAACCACGCTCCAACTGGATCCCTTTCAGCACCAGCTGTGCCACATAGCCATATAATGGAAGGCCCAAAATTGAGCTGTGTTCTTTCTCTGTACAATGGATGCCCATCTCTGCCGAGTTATTGTGGATGAAGAAGCACTTGTGGCTGAGACGAGAAGCCTCAAGGCAGAGACCCAAGGAGTCTTCAGGCGACCCGTTGGGACCACTGGCCTTATCTCCTATTGATCCATCTATATGAAGCAAAGTATACAGGTAATTATCCTGCAACGAGATAAGCAGATCAGGTATCTATGCAGACTACTGAGCGTCCCACGACGCCATTAAAGCACCGCATCTCCCCGGAGGCCATGCCATGATGGATGTGTATACAAATGGTTTGTTTGGCCTTGCGCTTTTTCACTCTAGTGGAGCCTTATCACCTGTACTCACCGTGGTGAACCCTATGGATTGATTCCCTCAGAAGAGGCGGATGCAAACAGTAACTCCCTGAACAAGAGACACACAGATTTGTGAAATTGCCCACAATAAGGAGTGTGTGTTCTGGCTATCAAAAGCATAGCAGTGTCTTCATCTCCTTCCTGGCCACAGAAGACCTGGACATCAAAGAGGAGTTCTATAGGATTGAGGTAAAGAGGATCTAAAATTACAGGACAGCCTGACTTAAACATAACATAGTAGGGCAATACTCATTACTTTGAGTGAGACAGGTTTCATATACCCGATGTCAGTGTTTCTATCGAAGTAATACCCGCAAACAGGTCGTTTATATATATATTTTTTTTTTTTATATATTTTTTTTATTTTACTTGCTATATTGTATTTACTTCGCCACCATGGCCTTTTTTATATTTTTATTTAATTATATATATATTTTGTTTGCCTTTCACCTCCCTTACCTCACTTGCTCACATTGTATATAGACTTATTTTTCACTGTATTATTGACTGTATGTTTGTTTTACTCCATGTGTAACCATGTGTTGTTGTATGTGTCGAACTGCTTCGCTTTATCTTGGCCAGGTCGCAATTGTAAATGAGAACGTGTTCTCAATTTGCCTACCTGGTTAAATAAAGGTGAAATAAAAAAAATAAAAAAAATACTGGACTGGATTATATAGGGGATACCGTGCCATTCTGGACATTGGGCCAATTATATAGGGGATACCGTGCCATACTGGACATTGAGCCAATTATATAGGGGATACTGTGCCATACTGGACATAGAGCCAATTATATAGGGGATACCGTGCCATACTGGACATTGAGCCAATTATATAGGGGATACCATGCCATTCTGGACATAGCCAGAGAAATAAACAACTTAGAAAATCTCCTCCAGGATTGAATCTGAGACAACACTTCACAGGTACACAATGTTAGTCAGGTTGAATTGGCAACAACAGAGGTTGTTTCCTATTTCAAATAATAAATAAAAAAGACAGATACAAACCAGAATGAAAGTGATGCTATGATTAGACCCCGGCCAACTTGCCTGATGGCTTTAATATTCCACTGTTTTATTCCATGAAAGAATCAGGATCAAAACAGAGTTCTCTCTCTAGTGTGAGGACATGGTGGACCTCTATGAAGATACACTACAGATCACCATGTTCATTTTTCCTTTATTTAACTAGGCAAGTCAGTTAAGAACAAATTCTTATTTTCAATGACGGCCTAGGAAAAGTGGGTTTACTGCCTTGTTCAGGGGCAGAACGACAGATTTGTACCTTGTCAGCCCGGGGATTTGATCTTGCAACCTTTCGGTTACTAGTCCAACACTCTAACTTCTAGGCTACCTGCCACCCTGGCAGGTGAATGATCTGCCCCCCTCACTGCTGCAGTCAGCTACAGAGGAGAAGTATGTAATGATGTTCTCCAGCCTGAGGAGGGTGATGACGAGCAGCGTCAGCAGGAACACCATGGAAACGGAGGTGGGGGAGAACTTCAGGAGGGTTCCATTGTCAGGGGAGATTCCGATTGCGTTGAGCTCGTCCAACGGGAGGTCCATCCCTGACATCCTGACGATCGGATTAGACGGATCTGAGGGAGAGGAGAAATAGGTTGTTACAGTAAGGTGATTCAAAGCTTGGTATGTGGTAACCAATACATTTAGTTTTTAAAGCAAGGACGTAATTAAATGCTAACCTTGCCATTTTTTTGTGTGCAAATATTCAGGATAATCTTTTAGCGAACCTAATTGTAGTTCTTGCATTGCATACTGCATAGAGTATATTTTAGACTTTCCTATATCCCAAAATATTCCCAAGATATTCCTGATTCCCACGACTGGTTAATTAGTCTATCGGAACCTGGATTCTGGTATGAAGAAACTGAGACCCAACTTTATGTACTGAGTGCATTGTTAGGAGTCGTATGAGAGGTGATTCTGGCTAAACCTACCCAGGAGAGAGTCCACTCATAGTGTCCTAAGGTCCACGCTGGCCTGGACGATCTGAGAAGGCGCTGGGTTGCAGGGTGAGGTACTATAGGTACTCGACTTAGGGGATAGCCACTCTACTGTAAGACCCTTACTGTTGAGTTTGAGGAACGGTCCCTAGTTGTATACTAGCTCAGTGGTAAGGCAGAGCGGCATTTATCAGATCTGTAGGATTAGGGACAATAAATAACAGAACTGCCATTGGATAGGGCAGAGCCCAGTAGAATTGTTAATCCTGCAAGGTTGGTATTTTAGCTTTGACAATTTGGGGGCTTGTACAGGATTGT
>NW_019943104.1:198247-203867 GCF_002910315.2 Salvelinus sp. IW2-2015
CTTCCTGCTCCTCTGGACAAACCGCCACGATCCACACAATCTGCACCGCACGCCTCTCAAACTAGCCACCCCAAACACTACTGAAACTCACAACCACACACCACAATGTCATAACATACGACCCACAACTACCACAAGGACCAACAACTACCACAATTTTAAGTACAAACCAGACACGATCTCACAACCCCATATTGTGGACAGTACACAAAAAAGCAGTGGCCTAGTAAGTACACAAATATTACTTTTGTTCAAATTAAAAAAAATATTTGTGTGTGTGTTTTGTAATAATGTGGACTAACTGTTTCCACAGGATACGTTGTCGTGCTGAGGATAAAACTGTCTTCTCTGATCCAACTAACAGATGATTACATCAGAAACGAGGTGTTACAGCAGGTCAGTGTCACTGTCAGATCAGACAGGTTTCTCCTCAGCTCTACCTGATAATCACTGTGTGTGTTGTGTTTCCAGCTCCGTGGGAACTGATCAGAGGAGGGCTGCCAGGGGACTTCACGCTACGCCTGAGAGCCACTCATGAGATCAGCTGAGGGAGGACAGGAATCAGATCAACTTCTTCACTCCTACTTGTCTTTCTCTCCTGTTCTGATTCTGCAGAAGTTATTTTAAGAAAAAAGTGGTTCCTTATAATGACTGAATATGGTTGATTTGTACTAATCTCTCGTGACAGACGCACGTAACATAAATTATGATTTTTTCTGGTTGCCAAGATAGTTGAATGAACTGACGCTACGTCTTACTGGATGTTAGTTGAATGACAAAAGTAAATGATTATGTCTACAAGAAGAATAGAACATAAATACGTTTGTAATGTACAGAGTAACTGAGGTTCTTTCCTGTTTGGTAATGTACGAGGTAGACAGGTTCTTTCCTGTTTGGTAATGTAAGCGTAATAACGAGGTTCTTCCTGTTTGGTAACTACAGAGGTAAACTGAGGTTCGCTTCCTGTTTGGTAATGTACAGAGGTAGGACTGAGGTTCTTTCCTGTTTGGTAATGTACAGAGGTAGACTGAGGTTCTTCCTGTTTGGTAATGACAGAGGTAGACTGAGTTCTTTCCTGTTTGGTAATGTACAGAGGTAGACTGAGGTTCTTTCTGTTTGGTAATGTACAGAGGTAGATGAGGTTCTTTCCTGTTTGGTAATAGTACAGAGGTAACTGAGGTTTCTTTCCTGTTTGGTAATGTACAGAGGTAGACTGAGGTTCTTTCCTGTTGGTAATGTACAAGGGACTGAGGTTCTTTCCTGTTGATAATGTACAGAGGTAGACTAGAGGTCTTTCCCGTTGGTAATGTACGTGGTAGACTGAGGTTCTTTACTGTTTGGTAATGTACGAGGTAGACTGAGCTTCCTGTTTGGATGTACAAAGGTAGACTGAGGTTCTTCCTGTTTGGTAATGTACAGAGGTAGACTGAGGTTCTTTCCTGTGTCAAGAATAGTGTTGGTTGAGGCTCAGGTTTCTGTGACATTTTAGTGACAGAGGACACGGGTAGGGAGACCACTTGATACACCCACACACACACTCAGAAGAAGTTTCACTTTCACATGCACACATGGAGCATAAAGAAGAATGAACTTGAGGAGAATTGACATTGGACTATCTCTCTCGTGAGGTTGTTGGTTCCTCTGTGGTTGTGAGGTTTATTGTCAGAGGAGGAGAGGTTGTTGGTTCCTCTGTGGCTGTGAGGTTTATTGTCAGAGGAGGAGAGGTTGTTGGTTCCTCTGTGGTCGGGAGGTTTATTGTCAGAGGAGGGGAGGTTGTTGGTTCCGCTGTGGTTATGATGGCTGTAGCACAAAGACAGACAAACAAATAAGACAGACAGACAGAGATGTGTTGATTGGTTGGTAATTGTCTCAAACGTACATTTCAACTTGCATCTGTAAGTAACAGTGAGACTAGCAGAAAACCAGAAAGGGGATCATTAACTTGTTTGGGCTGCAGGGGCAGTATTGAGTAGCTCTGATAAAAGGTGCCCATTTCAAACGGCCTCGTACTCAATTCTTGCTCGTACAATATGCATATTATTATTACTATTGGATAGAAAACCCTCTCTAGTTTCTTAAACCGTTTGAATTATATCTGTGAGTAAAACAGAACTCATTTGGCAGCAAACTTCCTGACCAGGAAGTGGAAAGTCTGAAAACGATGCTCTGTTCTAGGGCCTGCCTATAAATGGGCACGATACGTATTAGTATACATGTACGTCATACACCTTCCACTAGATGTCAAGAGGCAGTGAGAGAAGAAATGGAATGTTTATCTTGGTCTGAGGTGGAATAAATGCTCTTGGCATTACGTGTCACCCATTTCCTGTTTTCTGGAACGCGCGAGAAGGGACCTGGTATTGCCTTCTGGAAAGCTGTCGTTATAGACGGCTACTATCTCCGGCTTTGATTTTATTTGATAAATGTGACAATATCATCGTAAAGTATGTTTTTTCAATATAGTTTTTTTAGATTATTGAAATTTATTTGGGACGTTAGGCGTGTTGCGTTGTGTGCCTTTGTTCAGGAAGGAGAGCTTCGCGCCACTTGGCTAGTGTGGTTGCTAATTCAAGAGGGAAAAAGGACGTTCTAAAACCAAACAACGATTGTTCTGGACAAAGGACCCCTTGTACAACATTCTGATGGAAGCTCATCAAAAGTAGGACCCATTTTATGTTGCTATTTCATATATCTGTCGAACATGTTGTACTAGTAGTTTGGCCCCAGATTTTGGGCACTCTCTCGCTATAACTAATATGCAAATTTTAACTAATAACTAATATGCAAATTTTCGAACAAAACATAAGTGTATGTATAACCTGATGTTATAGGACTGTCATCTGATGAAGCTTATGAAGCTTATCAAGGTTAGTCAAAAATTATATATCTTTTGCTGTTTGTTACGATCGCTAACTTTCGCTGCTGGTAAATGGTTTCTGGCTATTGTGGTAAGCTAATATAATGCTATATTGTGTTTTCGCTGTAAAACACTTAATAAATCGGAAATATTGGGTGGAATCACAAGATGCCTGTCTTTCATTTGCTGTACACCATGTATTTTTCAGAAATGTTTTATGATGAGTATTTAGGTATTTGACGTTGGTGTCTGTAATTACTCTGGCTGCTTCGGTGCTATTTCTGACGGTAGCTGTGATGGTAGCTGCAATGTAAAACTGATTTATACCTCAAATATGCAKATTTTTCGAACAAAACATAGATTTATTGTYTAACATGTTATAYGACTGTCATCTGATGAAGTTGTTTCTTGGTTAGTTTGGTTGMWTCTTGGTTAGTTAMGTTGGTTTTGTGCATGCTACCTGTGCTGTGAAAAATGTCTGTCCTTTTTTGTATTTGGTGGTGAGCTAACATAAATATACGTGGTGTTTTTGCTGTAAAACATTTTAAAAATCGGACATGTTGGCTGGATTCACAAGATGTTTATCTTTCAAATGCTGTATTGGACTTGTTAATGTGTGAAAGTTAAATATTTCTAAAAAATATATTTTGAATTTCACGCCCTGCACTTGAGCTGGCTGTTGTCATAAGTGTACCGACGTCGGGCTTGCAGCCCAAAGAAGTTAACCTCATGCTGTAGTGAAACTGTACCCACCGCTTGTCTTTCCAACGCTGACGATCACACAGCGCAGCTCAGAGTGATACAAGGAACTGAGAAGATCAACAGAACAACTGTTAAACTGTTCAGATCTTTGTTAAACAGCATTGTATTAAACATTAAAACCAAACAAACCACATACCATTGGTTTAAAACTTATTTGGGACAGGGGGGCAGTATTGAGTAGCTTGGATGAACAAGGTGCCTAGAGTAAACTGCTTGCTACTCAGGCCCAAAGGCTAGAATATGCATATAATTAGTAGGTTTGGATAGAAACCACTCTGAAGTTTCTAAAACTCTTTGAATGTTGTCTGTGAGTATAACAGAACTCATATGGCAGGCAAAACCTGAGAAAAAATCCAACCAGGAAGTAGGAAATCTGAGGTTTTGTAGTTTTTCAAGTCATTGCCTTTCGAATATAAAGTGTAAATGGGGTCACATTGCACTTCCTAAGGCTTCCACTAGATGTTAGCAGTCTTTAGAACCTTGTTTTAGGCTTCTACTGTGAAGGGGGAGCGAATAAGAGCTGTTTGACTAAGGGGTCTGGCAGAATGCCTTCAGCTAAGTCACGCATGCGCAGTGAGAGCGAGCTACGTTCTGTCTCATTTCTAAAGACCAAGGAACTGTCCGTTTGGAATATTATTGAAGATTTATGATAAAAACATCCTAAAGATTGATTCTATACATCATTTGACATGTTTCTACGAACTGTAATGGAACTTTCTGACTTTTCGTCTGGACCTAGTGCTCACACCTGGTGCATTTTGGATTACTGTACTAAACGCGCAAACAAAAAAGAGGTATTTGGACATAAATTATCGAACAAAACAAACATTTATTGTGGAACTGGGATTCCTGGGAGTGCCAGCGGCAGCTTTCCAATCCTTGGGGATCTCAGATGATACGAAGGAGAGGTTGAACAGGCTGGTAATAGGGGGTGAGCCCAACCTAAGCCCAACCTTATGGTCACCGTGGTAACCTAACCTATGGTCACCGTGGTAACCTAACCATGGTCACCGTAGTTAACCTAACCTATGGTCACCATTGTAGCCCAACCTATGGTCACCGTGGTAACCTAACCTATGGTCACCATAGTAACCTAACCTATGGTCACCATAGTAACTTAACCTATGGTCACCATTGTAGCCCAACCTATGGTCACATAGTAACCTAACTATGGTCACCGTAGTAGCCCAACCTATGGTCACCGTAGTAACCTAACCTATGGTCACCGTAGTAGCCCAACTATGGTCACCGTAGTAGCCCAACCTATGGTCACCGTAGTAACCTAACCTATGGTCACCGTAGTAACTTAACCTATGGTCACCGTAGTAACTTAACATATGGTCACCGTAGTAGCCCAACCTATGGTCACCGTAGTGCCCAACCTATGGTCACCGTAGTAGCCCAACCTATGGTCACCGTAGTAACCTAACCTATGGTCACCGTAGTAACCTAACATATGGTCACCGTAGTAGCCCAACCTATGGTCACCGTAGTAACCTAACCTATGGTCACCGTAGTAACCTAACCTATGGTCACCGTAGTAACCTAACCTATGGTCACCGTAGTAACCTAACCTATGGTCACCGTAGTAGCCCAACCTATGGTCACCGTAGTAACCTAACCTATGGTCACCGTAGTAGCCCAACCTATGGTCACCGTAGTAGCCCAACCTATGGTCACCGTAGTAGCCCAACCTATGGTCACCGTAGTAGCCCAACCTATGGTCACCGTAGTAGACCTAACTATGGTCACCCTAGTAGCCCAACCTATGGTCACCGTAGTAGCCCAACCTATGGTCACCGTAGTAGCCCAAACTATGGTCACCGTAGTAGCCCAACCTATGGTCACCGTAGTAGCCCAACCTATGGTCACCGCTAGTAACCTAACTAGGTCACCGTAGTAACCTAACCTATGGTCACCGTAGTAACTAACCTATGGTCACCGTAGTAACTTAACCTATGGTCACCGTAGTAACTTAACATTATGGTCACCCGTAGTAGC
>NW_019943104.1:212712-221314 GCF_002910315.2 Salvelinus sp. IW2-2015
GGCTACAATGGTGACCATAGGTTAGACTACAATGGTGACCATAGGTTAGGTTACCATGGTGACCATAGGTTGGGCTACTATGGTGGCCATAGGTTAGGTTACTACGGTGACCATAGGTTAGGTTACTATGGTGACCATAGGTTGGGCTACTATGTATGGTGTGTGAGCTTTGCACCTTTTCATTTTCAATTAGTATTGATTACCCATTTATTTGTCTCTGTCTGCAAATCGTCCTCCTAAATAGGTAGGCTATATGCTAGTCATCCTCCTAAAAGGTAGGCTATATGCTTTTCGTCCTCCTAAAAGGTAGGCTATATGCTTTTCGTCCTCCTAAAAAGGTAGGCTATATGCTAATCGTCCTCCTAAAAAAGGTAGGCTATATGCTAATCGTCCTCCTAAAAAGCTAGGCTATATACTAATCATCCTCCTAAAAGCTAGGCTATATACTAATCATCCTCCTAAAAGGTAGGCTATATGCTAATCGTCCTCCTAAAAGCTAGGCTATATGCTAATCACCCTCCTAAAAGCTAGGCTATATGCTAATCATCCTCCTAAAAGCTAGGCTATATGCTAATCATCCTCCTAAAAGCTAGGCTATATGCTAATCATCCTCCTAAAAGCTAGGCTATATGCTATATGAAAAATAGCAAGTGTCGCTGTCATCATTCTTGCTGCTTCAAGTTCAGTATCCATACCCGCGAGATCAGGTGAGTGTGTGGTTGAAATAAACAAGGCTGGACAAAGAAGCACGGGGCAGTTATCTTTCTTAGGAAATGTACTTCCTAAAATATAATGAGGCTATACTTTACTACATTGCCTAAAAATATATATTGATCACCCATATTTCTTCGTCTGAAAATCTTCCCACTCCTACAAGGTAGGCAATAAAAATAGTTAAAGGGAAAGTATAAGTCTCTCCAACTCTGTTCTCTTTATACTACATCTATTATATTGGCTGATACAGCCCAGTCATACAGATAAACCACATCTATTATATTGGCTGATACAGCCCAGTCATACAGATAAACCACATCTATTATATTGGCTGATACAGCCTAGTCATACAGATAAACTACATCTATTATATTGGCTGATACAGCCCAGTCATACAGATAAACGACATCTATTATATTGGCTGATATAGCCCAGTCATACAGATAAACGACATATATTATATATTGGCTATTGGGCGCAAAATTGCTGAGGCCTTGGCTGGCAAGTGAGCTGCTTCACTACATCTAAAATAACACTGTGGGACAGCGCAAGTGAGCTGCTTCACTATGTCTAAAATAACACTGTGGGACAGCGCAGACGTCTAGCTCACAGCTCCAGGTCCACAGTCAGTGCTGACACTCAGTAGTGACAGATAGTTTTACTTTCTCTCACCGTCATAATGTATTAGGCCAGGGGGGTTTAAACTCTAATCATGGAGGGTCAGTTGTCTCCTGGTTTTTGTTACTTCCTTTAAATTTGTGTCCAATTTAAACCTAGACTACCAGGTGAGAGGAGGTCCTACCTAATCAATTAAGACCTAAACAACCAGGCGAGAGGAGGTCCTAACGAATCAATTAAGACCTAGACAACCAGGTGAGAGGAGTTCCTAACTCATCAATTAAGACCTAGACAACCAGGTGAGGGGAGTTCCTAACTAATCAAATAAGATCTAGACAACCAGGTGAGAGGAGTTCCTAACTAATCAATTAAGATCTAGACAACCAGGTGAGAGGAGTTCCTAACTAATCAATTAAGACCTAGACAACCAGGTGTGGGGAGTTCCTAACTAATCAATTTAGACCTAGACAACCAGGTGAGAGTAGTTCCTAACTAAACAATTAAGACCTAGACAACCAGGTGAGAGGAGTTCCTAACTAATCAATTAAGACCTAGACAACCAGTTGAGAGGAGTTCCTAACTAATCAATTAAGACCTAGACAACCAGGTAAGGGAAGGTGCTAACTAGTTAATTAACTTAATTGATCAACACACCTGTTCGTCTAACTATTGCGTTTAAAACCCCTGATTTAGGCTATACCTATCTGCTATGTGTTTCCACGTTTCTTTTCTCTTACGTGGAGTTGGTAGCCTGTGCTCTGACAGTGATTTCCAGGGGTTGGTCTGCAGAGGCGTACAGCAGTGCACCCTGGGCTGGTGTTGGAGACAGGAACATGGGTAGGTACAACCCCTCCATACAGGATGGGACCGTGGGGTCCACTGAAAGACAAACCATGGAGTTTTGAGATACAATACACAGCGGCATGTTTGTCAAAATATGTCAGTACCACAACCACTCTACTACGCTACAGGGTTGGAAACACTGCATAAAACGCAATGACAATCAAATTCACTACTTCTACTACTACTGGCAACAAGGCATAGGCATCATCTTATTCTCTGTAGAGAAACAACTTGTTAGAAACTACCTATATATAAAGATAAACTACCTAAATATAAAGATAAACTACCTAAATATAAAGATAAACTACCTAGACATAAACTACCTCGATATAAAGATAAACTACCTCGATATAAAGATAGACTATATAGATCATATACATGTACCTCTCACTACAAACTGAACAGCCAGTTTGCAGAGTGTATCATTTGAGGTCCTGTTAGATTGAGATCCGTCAGTATAGGAGAGAGAGATGGACTGAGTCGGGAAATCCTCCATCACCATCTGAACTGCATATGTTCCAGTGGTATTACTGTTGCTCCAAAATGACAAGGTGCAGTTCTGAGGGAGACAAGATAAAAACAAGATGAACGGGTCAATCTGCTATTGCTACATCCATTTTTACTTTAAAATGATGTATATAAACCCATAGATTATTGAAGGATATAACTTGTCAATGCTGTGTGAAATGTACAAGAAAGTCACTAGGTAATCCAAGGCTCTCCTATTAGAATATGAGCATTCTGCTAGCTGGCTCTCCTATCAGAATGGAAGCCTTCTGCTAGCTGGTTCTCCTATCAGAATGGAAGCCTGCTGCTAGCTGGCTCTCCTATCAGAATGTGAGCCTGCTGCTACCTGGTTCTCCTATCAGAATGTAAGCCTACTGCTAGCTGTAGCCAGCTAACCTGATCTGCATATGAAAAAAAGTGTTCATCAATAACCAAATATAGTCCACGTGATCGAAGCAATCTTGAAGCGTGGAATCCGATTGGTCGGACCAGCGTTGAACAGATCTGAGCGCGTGAGCTTCCTGTTTTAGTTTCTGTCTATAGGCAGGGAGCAACAAAATGGAGTCGTGGTCAGCTTTTCCGAAAGAAGGGTGGGGAAGGCCTTATATGCGTCGCGGAAATTAGAATAGCAATAATCTAGGGTTTTGCCAGCCCTGGTAGCGCAATCGATATGCTGATAGAATTTCGGGAGCCTTGTTTTCAGATTAGCCTTGGTAAAATCCCATAGCTACAATAAATGCAGCATCAGATATGTGGTTTCCAGTTTACGTAGAGTAAAATGAAGTTCGTTCAGAGCCATCGATGTGTCTGCATGGGGGGGTAGGAGATATATGCGGCTTTGATTATAATCGAAGAGAATTCTCTAGGTAGATAATGCGGTCGGCATTTGATTGTGAGGAATTCTAAGTCAGGTGAACAGAAGGACTTGAGTTCCTGTATGTTGTTATCGTCTTGTTAATCATAAGGCATACACCCCCGCCCTTCTTCTTACCAGAAAGATGCTTGTTTCTGTCGGCGTGATGCGTGAAGAAACCAGCTGGCTGTACCGACTCCGATAGCGTGTCTCGAGTGAGCCAAAAAACGTTGCGGTAACCTCACCCAGCGTGTCCGGAGATGCAACCTCTCTTATCATCACTCGGTGCCTGGGCTTACCTCCGCTGTACCCGCACCCCACCATACCCCTGTCTGCACATTATGCCCTGAATCTATTCTACCACACCCAGAAATCTGCTCCTTTTATTCTCATTCCCCAACGCACTAGAAGACCTGTCTTGATAGCCTTTAGCCGTACCCTCATCCTACTCCTCCTCTGTTCCTCGGGTTCCTCGGGTGATGTGGAGGTTAACCCATGCCCTGCGTGTCCCCAGGCACTCTCATTTGTTGACTTATGTAATGTTCCAGGGCCTCCCTATTCATTTGCTTGAAATCTATTAATATACATGCACTTCATACGCCTTCCACTAGATGTCAATAGGCTGTGAGAGGTGGAATGGGGTGTCTAGCTTTATCTATGGTCAAAAGAGAGCTCTTGGAATGACATGACCCCAATTTCCTTTGTTCAGCAAGGCGCCGGAAGGAACTCTGGATTGCCTTCTGAAAAGCTTTCGTTATAGACGGCTAATATCTCCGGCTTTGATTTTATTTGATAAATGTGATAATATCATCGTAAAGTATGTTTTTTCAATATAGTTTTATCAGATTATTGAAAGTTTATCGGGAGTTTTGGCGTGTTCCGTTCTCTGCGTTTGGTGACGATGGACAGCTTCGCGCCACTTGGCTAGCTTTGGTTGCTAAATCGACAGACGAAGAGGACATTCTAAATCCAAACAACGATTGTTCTGGACAAAGGACGATGGAAGCTCAGCAAAAGTAGGACCCATTTATGATGTTATTTCGTATTTCTGTGGAAAATGTTTAGTATTATTTTCCGCCAGGATTTTGGGCGCTGTCTCGCTATAACGTAAGCTGTATGTCGTACTAAAGTTATTTTTAGAATTCTAACACGACGATTGCATTAAGAACTAGTGTATCTATCATTTGCTGTACAACATGTATTTTTTTGTAAAGTTTACGATTAGTTATTTGGTCAGAATAGGTGAGTGTCAGAAATATATCCGGAGATTCTGGAAAAAAGTTGCTACGTTTTCACAATGTATAACCACGGATTTCAGCTCTAAATATGCACATTTTCGAACAAAACATAAGTGTATTGTATAACCTGATGTTATAGGACTGTCATCTGATGAAGTTTGTCCAGGTTATTGAAAGATTATATATCTTTTGCTGTTTTTTTGCGATCGCTAACTTTTGCTGCTGATAAATGGGCTGTGTTTTTGGCTATTGTGGTAAGCTAATATAATGCTATATTGTGTTTTCGCTGTAAAACACTTAAGAAATCAGAAATATTGGCTGGATTCACATGATGTTTGTCTTTCATTTGCTGTACACCATGTATTTTTCATAAATGTTTTATGATGAGTATAAGGTATTTCACGTTGGACTCTGTAATTGTTCTAGCTGCTTCAGTGCTATTTCTGATTGTAGCTGCAATGTAAAACTATGATTTATACCTGAAATATGCACATTATTCGAACAAAACATAGATTTATTGTATAACATGTTATAAGACTGTCATCTGATGAAGTTGTTTCTTGGTTAGTGACTAATTCTATCTATATTTGGTCGGTTTTGTGCAAGCTACCTGTGCTGTGAAAGAAATGTCTGTGCTTTTTTGTATATGGTGGTGAGCTAACATAAATATACGTGGTGTTTTCGCTGTAAAACATTTAAAACATCGGACATGTTGGCTGGATTCACAAGATGTTTATCTTTCATTTTCTGTATTGGACTTGTTAATGTGTGAAAGTTAAATATTTCTAAAAAATATCTTTTGAATTTCGCGCCATGCACTTGGACTGGCTGTTGTCATATTGAGCAGCCATAAGAAGTTAACAGAAGCCTCCTCCCTAAGTTTGTTTTACTCACTGCTTTAGCACATTCCGCCAACCCTGATGTCCTTGCCGTGTCTGAATCCTGGCTTAGGAAGGCCACCATAACTTCTGAGATTTCCATACCCAACTATAACATTTTCCGTCAAGAACTGCCAAAGGGGGAAGAGTTGCAATCTACTGTAGAGATAGCCTGCAGAGTTCTGTCATATTATCCAGGTCTATGCCCAAACAGTTCGAGCTTCTAATTTTAAAAATGAATCTCTCCAGAAATAAGTCTCTCACTGTTGCCGCTTGTTATAGACCCCCCTCAGCTTACCATATGTAAATTGATTGCCCCTCATCTATCTTCAGAGTTCGTTCTGTCAGTTTTGTTGCTAAACAACAAACCCCGTCAGTTTTGTTGCTAAACAAACCAACCCCGTCAGTTTTGTTGCTAAACAACAAACCGTCAGTTTTTGTTGCTAAACAACAAACCCCGTCAGTTTTTGTTGCTAAAACAACAAACCCGTCAGTTTTGTTGCTAAACAACAAACCCGTCAGTTTTGTTGCTAAACAACAAACCCCGTCGTTTTGTTGCTAAACAACCAACCCCGTCAGTTTTGTTGCTAACAACCAACCCCGTCAGTTTTGTTGCTAAACAACCAACCCCGTCAGTTTTGTTGCTAAACAACCAACCCCGTCAGTTTTGTTGCTAAACAACCAACCCCGTCAGTTTTGTTGCTAAACAACCAACCCCGTCTGTTTTGTTGCTAAACAACCAACCCCGTCTGTTTTGTTGCTAAACAACCAACCCCGTCTGTTTTGTTGCTAACACAAACCCCGTCTGTTTTGTTGCTAAACAACAAACCCCGTCTGTTTTGTTGCTAAACAACAAACCCCGTCTGTTTTGTTGCTAAACACCAACCCCGTCTGTTTTGTTGCTAACAACCAACCCCGTCTGTTTTGTTGCTAAACAACCAACCCCGTCTGTTTTGTTGCTAAACAACCAACCCCGTCAGTTTTGTTGCTAAACAACCAACCCCGTCAGTTTTGTTGCTAAACAACCAACCCCGTCTGTTTTGTTGCTAAACAACAAACCCCGTCTGTTTTGTTGCTAAACAACCAACCCTGTCTGTTTTGTTGCTAAACAACCAACCCCGTCTGTTTTGTTGCTAAACAACCCCGTCATTTTGTTGCTAAACAACAAACCCCGTCAGTTTTGTTGCTAAACAACAAACCCCGTCAGTTTTGTTGCTAAACAACAAACCCCGTCAGTTTTGTTGCTAAACAACAAACCCCGTCAGTTTTGTTGCTAAACAACAAACCCCGTCAGTTTTGTTGCTAAACAACAAACCCCGTCAGTTTTGTTGCTAAACAACAAAAACCCCGTCAGTTTTGTTGCTAAACAACAAACCCCGTCAGTTTTGTTGCTAACAATCAACCCGTCAGTTTTGTTGCTAAACAATCAACCCGTCTATATGGTAGATACACAATAGCTCCATGTGTGAAGATTACTAAAATCATTTTACAAAGTAGCTTCTCTTATGGTAGCCTATGACCGAATATATTGTAATTCAGTCCATGGCTAATGTACTGTAATTCAGCCCATGACCTAATGTACTGTAATTCATCCCATGACCTAATATATTGTAATTCAGTCCATGGCCTAATGTACTGTAATTCAGCCAATGACCTAATGTACTGTATATCATCCCATGACCTAATATATTGTAATTCAGTCCATGGCCTAATGTACTGTAATTCAGCCCATGACCTAATGTACTGTAATTCAGCCCATGACCTAATGTACTGTAATTCAGCCCATTACAACCTAATGTACTGTAATTCATCCCATTACCTAATGTACTTCAATTCAGCCCATGACCTAATATTCTGTAAATTGTCCATGACCTAATGTGCTGTATTTTTGCATAACATTGATGTTATGATAGTAACCTGCTTTGTCCAGCTAGTTGCTGCCTTGGCATGTTAAACCTCCCTAGGGGTTGTGGGACGATAGCGTCCCACCTGGCCAACATCCAGGGAAATTGCAAAAACAGAAATACTAAAACTAAAAATTCATAAAACATACAAGTGTTATACATCGGTTTAAAGATTAACTTCTTGTTAATCCAACCACGGTGTCAGATTTCAAAATGGCAAAATGGACTCTAGACTACAGACAGGCGAAAGCATACCATGCGATTATCTGAGAACAGCGCCCAGCAGACAAATCATAACAAACAGTTAACAGTCAAGTAGAGGAGTTAATTAAAAAAAAAAATTAAATAAAAATGAATCACTTACCTTTGATGATCTTCATATGGTTGCACTCACAAGACTCTCATTTACTCAATAAATGTTTGTTTTGTTCGATAAAGTCCCTCTTTATATCCAAAAACCTCTGTTTTGTTCGCGCGTTTTGTTCAGTAATCCACAGGCTCAAAGGCAGTCACAACAGACAGACGAAAAACCCGAAAAGTATCAGTAAAGTTCGTAGAAACATGTCAAATGACGTTTATAATCAATCCACAGGTTGTTTTTAGTCATAATAATCATTAATTTTTCAACCGGTCTTACTCCCTCATTTTTCAGAATACAAGCCTGAAACTATTTCTAAAGACTGTTGACATCTAGTGGAAGGCATAGGAACTGCAATTTGAGTCCTAAGTCAATGGAATCTGTATAGGTAGTCAATGGAAAACTACAAACATAAAAAATTCTCACTTCCTGGATGGATTTTTCTCAGGTTTTTGCCATATCAGTTCTGTTATACTCACAGTATACTCACTGTTATACTCGCATATCCTAGATTCTGGGCCTGAGTAACAGGCAGTTTACTTTTGGCACGCTTTTCATCCGGATGTCTAAAATACTGCCCCCTACCCTAGTGAGGTTAAATGACAGTAACCTGCTTTGGCCAGCTGGTTGGTGCCTTGGCATGTTAAATGACAGTAACCTGCTTTGGCCAGCTGGTTGGTGCCTTGGCA
>NW_019943104.1:226731-231246 GCF_002910315.2 Salvelinus sp. IW2-2015
GCCTTGGCATGTTAAATGACAGTAACCTGCCTTGGCCAGCTGGTTGCTGCCTTCATTATCATAGTCCAACGTTGTCTGTGTTGTTTTACTTGGATAATAACCTCTAGTAGAGTGAAGTCATTAGGAAGGTCACTTGATGTGAAACACTCGTCCGTTGGTACTGCATATCTGCATCTGACCTTATCCTCATCTGGATCAAATGACAACAGGTTGAAATCTCTTTGACAATTAGTAGGGACACTGAGAGAGAGAGAGAGACAGATAGGAAGAGAGAGAGGGGGAGAGGGGGAGAGGGAGGGACTATTATTTATGTGTTTCAGATCTGTTTTCTATTGACTGAGTACAACACACAGATCGATAAAATCACTTGTTCATTAAACTAAATCACTTAACACTGATAAGTAGGAGTATTTACCACATCAGAGGTATTACAGTGGTCTGTGGAGACCGGTTGACTGTCCCCGTGTCAGACCTGACCCCAAGATCCACATGAGTCAACAGCCTCCAATCTAAAACAGAATTATAATTGTCTATCCAGTTTCTGCCATCCAATCTGTAATGATAAAGAGACAAAGGTGAAGGGTGAGTTCCAAAAACACATCCTCAACACTGTTGTTGTCATGGTGTTCATCATGTACAATACTGTGTGTATTAACTAATGTGTTTTCTCCTTCCTGTTGTAATGGG
The DNA here is from genome assembly GCF_002910315.2 of Salvelinus sp. IW2-2015. Classification (NCBI taxonomy): domain Eukaryota; kingdom Metazoa; phylum Chordata; class Actinopteri; order Salmoniformes; family Salmonidae; genus Salvelinus; species Salvelinus sp. IW2-2015. Next base: position 227,419 of record NW_019943104.1, read on the forward strand.
ACGCGTTGGACATATTGTCTATAACTTCTTTAGTAACCAGGATGCAATAACTAATCTGTTCCCTGTTACTACAAATCAGGATCATAAACACACTGGGAACCAGGATGCAATAACTAATCTGTTCCCTGTTACTACAAATCAGGATCATAAACACACTGGGAACCAGGATGCAGTAACTAATCTGTTCCCTGTTACTACAAATCAGGTCATAAACACACTGGTAACGGATGGAAGATTTGAATATAAAAGAAACACTCACTGCAGATCAAAAGTCTGTGTGTTATTGGAGACGTGTCTAGCAGTGACTCCTTCTGTCTGACACCAGCCCTCAGATATCCCCCGGTCCACTGTGTTAGCCACTAGACTGATCTCATTCCCACAGTCCCCACTGGCACACCTCCAGCGAAATGAAAGACAACCACGAGAATGAAGGGCTGTCTTGTAACGAAGGTCCACCTGCAACGACACACTTCATTACAACCACCACTTCAGACACATTGCTAGACTGCTGTCTTTAACAAGTGTGCAACAAAGACAAATGTTCTCTTTGGTAAGGAGGGTAAGAGAACCAGGAGGAGCAAGGTATTCTTCATATAGCTAAACGCCTTTATTATTATGGTACGTTCAATAGTACAGAACATTCTAAACTCTGATGCATGTCATCCTTTGTCAGGGATTACAATGATACAACAAGCCTTCTGTAGAGAACAGACCATGTTACAACAAGCCTTCTGTAGAGAACAGACCATGNTGAAATGTTTTGGCAAAGTTTAGAGGTAATTTTTTAGATATTTTGTAGTGACATTCTTCAAAGGGGAAGCTGTTTTTTCTGGATCAAACGGGACAGATAAATGGACAATTTGGACATATATGGACGGAATTAATCGAACAAAAGGACCATTTGTGATGCTTATGGGACATATTGGAGTGCCAACAAAATAATCTCGTCAAAGGTAATGCATGTTTTATATTTTATATCTGCGTTTTGAGTAGCGCCGGCATGGTTGAAATAGGCTACACTCTCTTTGTTGACATTGTGCTATCATCAGATTATCGAACATTAGACCACAGACTTCTATTAAGTCCCTCTTTATATCCAAAAACCTCTGTTTTGTTCACGCGTTTTGTTCAGTAATCCACAGGCTCTAAGGCAGTCACAACAGACAGACGAAAAAAACGAAAAGTATCAGTAAAGTTCGTAGAAACATGTCAAATGACGTTTATAATCAATCCACAGGTTGTTTTTAGTCATAATAATCAATAATTTTTCAACCGGTCTTACTCCCTCATTTTTCAGAATACAAGCCTGAAACAATTTCTAAAGACTGTTGACATCTAGTGGAAGGCATAGGAACTGCAATTTGAGTCTTAAGTCAATGGAATCTGTATAGGTAGTCAATGGAAAACTGCAAACATTAAAAAAATCTCACTTCCTGGATGGATTTTTCTCAGGTTTTTGCCTGCCATATCAGTTCTGTTACACTCACAGTATATTTACTGCTATAATCGCATATCCTAGCTTCTGGGCCTGAGTAACAGGCAGTTTACTTTTGGCACAGTTTTCATCCGGATGTCTAAAATACTGCCCCCTACCCTAGTGAGGATAAATGACAGTAACCTGCCTTGGCCAGCTGGTTGGTGCCTTGGCATGTTAAATGACAGTAACCTGCTTTGGCCAGCTGGTTGGTGCCTTGGCATGTTAAATGACAGTAACCTCCTTGGCCAGCTGGTTGGTGCCTTCATCATCATAGTCCATCATTGTCTGTGTTGTTTTACTTGGATACTAACCTCTAGTAGAGTGAAGTCTTTAGGAAGGTTACTTGATGTGAAACACTCATCCGTTGGTACTGCATATCTGCATCTGACCTTATCCTCATCTGGATCAAAGGACAACAGGTTGAAATCTCTTTGACAATTAGCAGGTACACTGAGAGACAGAGAGACAGAGAGACAGAGAGACAGACAGAGAGACAGAGAGACAGAGAGACAGAGAGACAGAGAGACAGACAGAGAGACAGACAGAGAGACAGACAGAGAGACAGACAGAGAGACAGAGAGACAGAGAGACAGAGAGACAGAGAGAGATTATTTCTGTGTTTCAGATCTGTTTTCTATTGACTGTATACAACACACAGATTGATAAAATCACTTGTTCATCGAACTAAATCACTTAACACTGATTAGTAGGAGTATTTACCGCATCAGAGGTATGACAGTGGTCTGTGGAGATCGGTTGACTGTCCCCGTGTCAGACCTGACCCCAAGATCCACATGAGTCAACAGCCTCCAATCTAAAACAGAATTATCATTGTCTATCCAGTTTCTGCCATTCAGTCTGTAATGATAAAGAGACAAAGGTGAAAGGTGAGTTCCAAAAACACATCCTAAACACTGTTGTTGTCATGATGTTCATCATGTACAATACTGTGTGTTAACTAATGTGTGTTTTCTCCTTCCTGTTGTAATGGGACATGTTGGACATATTGTCTATAACTGCTTTAGTAACAAGGATGTAACTAATCTGTTCCCTGTTACTACAAATCAGGATCATAAACACACTGGTAACCAGGATACAGTAACTAATCTGTTCCCTGTTACTACAAATCAGGATCATAAACACACTGGTAACCAGGATGCAATAACTAATCTGTTCCCTGTTACTACAAATCAGGTTCATAAACACACTGGTAACCAGGATACAATAACGAATCTGTTTCCTGTTACTACAAATCAGGATCATAAACACACTGGTAAAGGATGGAAGATTTCAATATAAAAGAAACACTCACCGCAGATCAAAAGTCTGTGTGTTATTGGAGACGTGTCTAGTCATGACTCCTTCTGTCTGATACCAGTCCTCAGATATATCAGATATCCCCACTGTCGTAATCACTAGACTGATCTCATTTCCACAGTCCCCACTGGCACACGACCAGTTAGCATTAAAATCATCGAAAAAGCTTAAGTAGGATTGGCGAATGCCTGCCTTGTAACGAAGGTCCACCTGCAACGACACACTTCATTAAACAACCACTTCAGACACATTGCTAGACTGCTGTCTTTAACAAGAGTGCAACAAAGACAAATGTTTTCTTTGGTAAGGAGGGTAAGAGAACCAGGAGGAGCAAGGTATTCTTCATATAGCTAAACGCCTTTATCATTATGGTACGTTCAATAGTACAGAACATTCTAAACTCTGCTGCATTTCATCCTTTGTCAGGGATTACAATGTTACAACAAGCCTTCTGTAGAGAACAAACCATGTTACAACAAGCCTTCTGTAGAGAACAAACCATGTTACAACAAGCCTTCTGTAGAGAACAAGAACGACCATGTTTACAACAAGCCTTCTTGTAGAGACAAACCATGTTACAACAAGCCTTCTGTAGAGAACAGACCATGTTACAACAAGCCTTCTGTAGAGAACAGACCATGTTACAACAGCCTTCTGTAGAGAACAAACCATTTTACAAACAAGCCTTCTGTAGAGAACAACCACTGTTAACAACAAGCCTTCTGTAGAGAACAAAACCATGTTACAACAGCCTTCTGTAGAGAACCAACCATGTTACAACAAGCCTTCTGTAGAGAACAAACCATGTTCCAACAAGCCTTCTGTAGAGAACAACCATGTTACAACAAGCCTTCTGTAGAGAACAAACCATGTTACAAACAAGCCTTCTGTAGAGAACAAACCATGTTCCAACAAGCCTTCTGTAGAGAACAAACCATGTTACAACAAGCCTGACTTGGAGCGGAGTGGTTAGGACAACATAATCATTGGTGGACAACACTTGTTATCAACAATAGACAATATAAATTAAAAAT
>NW_019943104.1:231271-235701 GCF_002910315.2 Salvelinus sp. IW2-2015
CCCCACTGGCACACCTCCAGCGAAATGAAAGACAACCACGAGAATGAAGGGCTGTCTTGTAACGAAGGTCCACCTGCAACGACACACTTCATTACAACCACCACTTCAGACACATGCTAGACTGCTGTCTTTAACAAGTGTGCAACAAAGACAAATGTTTCTTTGGTAAGGAGGTAAGAGAACCAGGAGGAGCAAGGTATTCTTCATATAGCTAAACGCCTTTATATTATGGTACGTTCAAAGTACAGAACATTCTAAACTCTGATGCATGTCATCCTTTGTCAGGGATTACAATGAGACAAACAACCTTCTGTAGAGAACAGACCATGTTACAACAAGCTTCTGTAGAGAAACAGACCATGTTACAACAAGCCTTCTGTAAGAGAACAAACCATGTTACAACAAGCCTTCTGTAGAGAACAAACCATGTTCAACAAGCCTTCTGTAGAGAACAAACCATGTTCCAACAAGCCTTCTGTAGAGAACAAAACCATGTTCCAACAACCTTCTGTAGAGAACAAACCATGTTCAACAAGCCTTCTGTAGAGAACAGACCATTCCACACAAGCCTTCTGTAGAGAACAAACCATTTTACAACAAGCCTTCTGTAGAGAACAACCATGTACAACAAAGCCTTCTGTAGAGAACAGACCATGTTCAACAAGCCTTCTGTAGAGAACAAACCATGTTACAACAAGCCTTCTGTAGAGAACAAACCATGTTTCAACAAGCCTTCTGTAGAGAACAGACCATGTTTCAACAGCCTTCTGTAGAGAACAACCATGTCAACAAGCCTTCTGTAGAGAACAAACCATGTTACAACAAGCCTTCTGTAGAGAACAAGCCCCATGTTACAACAAGCCTTCTGTAGAGAACAGACCATGTTACAACAAGCCTTCTGTAGAGAACAGACCATGTTACAACAAAGCCTTCTGTAGAGAACAAACCATGTTACAACAAGCCTTCTGTAGAGAACAGACCATGTTCCATCAAAGCCTGACTGAAGAGGGAGTGGTTAAGCACAACATAATCATTGGTGGACAACACTTGGTTATCAACAATAGACAATATAAATTCAAAACAACACTAAGGTATCAACAGTAGTGAAAAGGAGTGGAAATAAGTAGAGAATACGAGTGGAAATAAGTAGTGAATAGGAGTGGGTAATAGTAGTGAATAGGAGTGGGTAATAGTAGTGAATAGTAGTGGGTAATAGTAGTGAATAGGAGAGGGTATACGTTGGGAATAGGACTGGGTATAAGTAGTGAATAGTAGTGGGTATAAGTAGTGAATAGTAGTGGGAATGAGTAGTGAATAGTAGTTGGTATAAGTAGTGAATAGGAGTGGATAATAGTAGTGCATAGAAATGGGTAATAGTAGTGAATAGTAGTGGGAATGAGTAGTGAATAGTAGTGGGTATAAATAGTGAATAAGAGTGGGTATACATAGTGAATAGAGGTGGGTAATAGTAGTGAATAGGAGTGCGTAATAGTAGTGAATAGGAGTGGGTATAAGTAGTGAATAGGGGTGGGTAATAGTAGTGAATAGGAGAGGGTATAAGTAGAGAATAGGAGTGGGTATAATTAGTGAATAGTAGTGGGTATGAGTAGTGAATAGGAGTGGGTATACATAGTGAATAGAATTGGGTAATAGTAGTGATTAGGAGTGGTTATAAGTAGTGAATAGGAGTGGGTAATAGTTGTGAATAGGAGTGGGTAATAGTAGTGAATAGGAGAGGGTATAAATAGAGAATAGAAGTGGGTATAAGTAGCAAATATGAGGGGGTATAAGTAGTACATAGGAGTGGGTATACGTAGTGAATAGCAGGGGGTATAAGTAGTGAATAGTAGGGGGTATAAGTAGTGAATAGGAGTGGATATAAGTAGTGAACAGGAGTGGTATAAGTAGTGAATAGGAATGGGTATAAGTAGTACATAGGAGTGGGTGTAAGTGGTGAATAGAAGAGGGCAATAGAAGTGATTAGGAGTGGGTAATAGTAGTGAATAGGAGTGGGTATAAGTAGTGAATAGGAGTGGATAATAGTAGGTCAAATGAGTGGGTAATAGTATTGAATATGAATGGGTATAAGTAGTGAATAGGAGTGGGTGTAAGTAGTGAATAGGAGTGGGTATAAGTAGTGCATAGGAGTGGGTATAAGTGGTGCATAGGAGTTGGTATAGGTAGTAAATAGGAGTGGGTATAGGTCGTGAATAGGAGTGGGTATACGTAGTGATTAGGAATGGGCATAAGTAGTAAATAGGAGTGGGTATAAGTAGTGAATAGGAGCGGGCATAAGTTGTGAATAGTAGTGGGTATAGGTAGTGCATAGGAGTGGGTAAAAGTAGTAAATAGGAGTGGGTATAGGTCGTGAATAGGAGTGGGTATACGTAGTGATTAGGAATGGGCATAAGTAGTAAATAGGAGTGGGTATAGGTAGTGAATAGGAGCGGGCATAAGTTGTGAATATGAGCGGGTATAGTAGTGAATAGGAGTGGGTATAAGTAATGAATAGGAGCGGGTAACAGCAGNGGCATAAGTTGTGAATATGAGCGGGTATAGTAGTGAATAGGAGTGGGTATAAGTAATGAATAGGAGCGGGTAACAGCAGTGAATAGGAGTGGGTATACGTAGTGAATAGTAGTGGGAATACGTAGTGAATATGGGTGGTTAAAGTAGTGAACAGGAGTGGGTATAAGAAGTGAATAGGAGCGGGTATAAGTGGTGAAAAGTATTGGTTATTAGTAGTGAATAGTAGAGGGTATAAGTAGTGAATCGGAGTAGGTGTACATAGTGAATAGGAGTGGGTATAAGTAGTGAATAGTAGTGGGTATAAGTGGTGCGTAGGAGTGGGTAATAGTAGTGCATAGGAGTGGGAAATAGCAGTGAATATCAGTAGGTATAAGTAGTGCATAGGAGTGGGAAATAGTAGTGCATAGGAGTGGATAATAGTAGTGAATAGGGGTGGGTAAGAGTAGTGAATAAGAGAGGGTAATAGTAGTGAATAGGAGTGGGTATAAGTAGTGCATAGGAGTGGGTAATAGTAGTGAATAGGAGTGGGTGTAAGTAGGGAATAGGGGTGGGTATATGTAGTGCATAGGAGTGGGTAATAGTAGTGAATAGGAGTAATTAATAGCAGTGAATAGGAGTAGGTAATAGCAATGAATAGGAGTGGGTATAAGTGGTGAATAGGAGTGGGTATAAGTAGTGAATAGGAATGGGTATAAGTAGTGAATAGGAATGGGTATAAGTAGTGAATAGGAATGGGTATGAGTAGTTTATAGGAGTGGGTATACGTAGTGCATATGAGTGGGTAAACGTAGTGAATAGGAGTGGGTGTAAGTAGTGAATAGGAGTGGGTATAAGTAGTGCATAGGAGTGGGTATAAGTAGTGAATAGGAGCGGGTTACAGTAGTGAATATGAGTGGGTATATGTAGTGCATAGGAGTCGGTAATAGTAGTGAAAAGGAGAGTGTATAAGTAGTGAATAGGAATGGGTATAAGTAGAGCATAGGAGTGGGTATAAGTAGTGCATAGGAGAGGGTATAAGTAGTGCATAGGAGTGGGTAATAGTAGTGAAAAGGAGAGGGTGTAAGTAGTGAATAGGAGTGGACATAAGTAGTGAATAGGAGTGGGTATAAGTGGCGAATAGGAGTGGGTATAAGTAGTGAATAGGAGTAAGTATAAGTAGTGAATAGTAGTGGGTATAAGTAGTGAATAGTATTGGGTATAAGTGTTGAATAGTAGTGGGTAATATTAGTAATAGGAGTTGGTAACAGCAGTGAATATTAGTGGGTACAAGTAGTGAATAGGAGTTGGTAACAGTAGGGAAAAGGAATGGGCACAAGCAGTGAATAGGAATGGGAATAAGAAGTGAATAGTAGTGGGTATATGGTTGTGAATAGGAGTGGGTATTTGTTGTGAATATGTGTAGGTATAATTAATGAATAGGAGTGGTTATAAGTAGTGAATAGGAGTGGGTAATAAGAGTGAATAGGAGTGGGTGATAGTAGTGAATATGAGTGGGTATAAGTAGTGAATAGTAGTGGGTATAAGCAGTGAATATGAGTGGGTATAAGTAGGTAAAAGTAGTGGTTAATAGTAGTGGGTAATATCAGTGAATAGGAGTGGGTACAAGTAGTGAATAGGAGTGGGTAACAGTAGTGAATAGTAGTGGGTATAGGCAGTGAATAAGAGTGAGTATAAGTAGTGAAAAGTAGTGGGTATAAGTAGTGAATCCTAGTGGGTATACGTAGTGAATAGTAGTGGGCGTAAGTAGTGAATAGGTGTGGGTATAAGTAGGACATAGTAGTGAGCATATGTAGTGAATAATATTGTGTATATGTAGTGAATAGTAGTGGGTATAAGTAGGACATAGTAGTGAGCATATGTAGTGAATAATATTGTGTATATGTAGTGAATAGTAGTGGGTA
>NW_019943104.1:236586-238070 GCF_002910315.2 Salvelinus sp. IW2-2015
ATAGCAGTGAATATGAGTGGGTAATAGTAGTGAATCGGAGTGGGTATAGGTAGTGAATAGTAGTGGGTATAAGCAGTGCATAGGAGTGGGTATATGCAGTGAACAGGAATGGGTATAAGCAGTGAATAGGAGTGGGTATAGGCAGTGAATAGTAGTGGGTATAGGCAGTGAATAGTAGTGGGTATAGGCAGTGAATAGTAGTGGGTATAGGCAGTGAATAGGAGTGGGTATAAGTAGTGAATAGGAATGGGTAGAAATAATGCATAGGAGTGGGTATAAGCAGTGAATAGTAGTGGGTATAGGCAGTGAATAGGAGTGGGTATAAGTAGTGAATAGTAGTGGATATAAGCAGTGAATATGAGTGGGTATAAGTAGTTAATAGTAGTGAATAGGAGTGGGTAATAGTAGTGAATAGGAGTTGGTATAAATACTGAATGGGAGTGGGTATAAGTGTTGACTATGATTGGTTAATAGTAATGAATAGGAGCAGGTAATAGTAGTGAGTATGATGGGGGTATAAGTAGTGGTTAATAGGAGTAGGGTATAGTAGTGAATAGGAGTGGATAATTGTAGTGAATATGAGTGGGTATAGGTGGTGAATAGGAGTGGGTAATAGTAGTGAATAGTAGTGGGTATAGGTAGTGAATATGAGTGGGTATAAGTAGATAATAGGAGTGGGTATACGTAGTGAATAGGAGTGGGTATAAGTAGTGAATAGGAGTGGGTATAAGTGGTGAATAGGAGTGGGTATACGTAGTGAATAGGAGTGGGTATACGTAATGAATATGAGTGGGTAAATGTAGTGTATAGGAGTAGGGTATAGTAGTGAATAGGAGTGGGTAATAGTAGTGAATAGGAATTGTTATAGGTAGTGAATAGTAGTGGGTATAGGTAGTGAATATGAGTGGGTATAAGTAGAGCATAGGAGTGGGTATAAGTAGAGCATAGGAGTGGGTATAAGTAGAGCATAGGAGTGGGTATACGTAGTGAATAGGAGTGGGTATACGTATTGAATATGAGCAATGACATAATTACCAATTAACTCTGCAACTCTATCAACTATTGACTTTGGTCATAACTGCTACTGGGGGTAGTTCGGCACCAAAACATTTACATCAAAGATCAACAAAGATTTAGTAACAAATATACAGGATATTACATGCTGAAACACTCAGAAATGATATTCACTAAATTGATGGGTTATATTAATCTTGTCACTACAGGGGGTGCTGTTTCAACTTCGACATTTATCGTTCCCAAATTAAACTGCCTCGTACTCAATTCTTGCTCGTACAATATGCATATTATTATTACTATTGGATAGAAAACAWTCTSTAGTTTCTAAAACCGTTTGAATTATGTCTGTGGGTGAAACAGAACRCATTCTGCAGCGAAATTCATGACAGGAACTGCGAAGGTCTGAAAACGAGGCTCTGTTCTCAGATCAGTTTAAAGCTCTGTATGTATCCTATGGGTCGACATGA